>NC_041389.1:124642130-124659594 GCF_002162155.2 Triticum dicoccoides
CGCCGCCGGAAACCCTAGCGCGGCGAGCGCGGGCGTCGCCGCCGCCGGAGCTCCGCCGAGCGTCGGCCTCGCGCGCAGCCTCTTCTTGCCGCCGCGGATGACTACGGCGCCGGCGCCATCCCGTGCCGCCGCCGCACCGTCGAAGAAAGCACCCAATGCGGCGCGGACGAAGAAGGGCAAAACATCCGCAAAGAAGAACAAGGCGGCGGACGGCTCCGGCATGCGAGGGGGAAAAAGCTTGCAGGGCGTTCGACGGCCGCGGCGGCTACCGAAGCGCCGGCGAGCTCACTCGTTGAGCCGGCCGCCGACGCGCACCACGTGTTCGACGAAATGCCCCCAAGGTGAAAAAATTTCCAAGTATTTTTTTCTTCTTATTTTTTCAATGCATCATCATTTTACATATAGATAGCTTATTTGCATTGTTCAAAAAAATTGTAGTCTCAACGATGATGCATACATGTCCACTATGGGTGTTGGGTCCAACAATTCGCATTGGTCTCAAACCAATGACATCCATTTCGAAGACCATGAGTTTGAGGTGGACGAGGAGGGTGAGAGAATTGTCGAGGCGCCGAGAGGAAGAGCGGGCAATTACTCCACCACCGATGACAAGTTACTATGCAACACTTATTTGCATGTCTCCAAGGATCCATCCATTGGAGGTGATCAAAGTAGAGACGCGTATTGGGGGCGAATGACAGAACACTATAATGCTCACAACAAGAGTGGAACTTACCGCTCCGAGAGATCACTTCGGTCCCGATGGTCGACAATCAACTCGGATTGTCAAAAGTGGGCGGCCGCGCAAAAGTCGGTGGACAAGATTAATCCAAGTGGCACAAATGAGGATGATCGAGTAAGTGGCATCTCATATATGTTCATCATACTTGTTTTTGGTGACCGAAGTGCTAACTTGTTTTGTTTTTCTTGTAGTTCAACATTGCACAAAACTTGTTCAAAAATGAGACAAGGACAACCAAGAAGGGGAAGATCAAGAAAGGACGGATCTTTACCTTGCCTCATTGCTATGAAGTGTTAAAGGATGATGAGAAATGGAAGAAGCGTGATGGTTTGGAGGATTTGCATTTGAGCAACAAACGGAAGCGAGCAATTGAGATGAATGATGATGAGGAGGAGGATGATGCATCAAGTGATGACGGCAAGAGAAGCCCCACACCCAACTCGATTTCATACTCGAAGCCAAAACGACCGGATGGGTGCAAGAAAGACAAAACCGACAAGAAGAAGAAGAAAGGAGATGATGAGCTCAAAAATGCGATGGAAGCTATTGTGAAGGCAAGGGTCGAAGCGAATGAGGTGAGGAAAATGGCAAGGACCCAAGTTGCCGTGGCCGAGGAGAGGAGATTGGCGGCCGAGGAGAGAAGGGTGGCGGCCGAGGAGAGAAATGTGACTTTGGAGGAGAGGAAAGTGAGCAACGAGGAGCGAGCTAAGTTGTTGGAATGGGAGAAGCACTTGTTCTTCATGGACACATCTAACCTCAATGCGGCGCAAAAGGAGTATGTCAATCTTGCCCAACAAGAAGTCTTGATCCAAAAAAGAGCCTTGGTTCGTGCAATGGGTGGCGATGGCCTCGGCGCCATGGGAGGCATGGGTGGCTTCAGCGCCATGGGAGGCGGTGGCCTCGGCGCCATGGGAGGCATGGGTGGCCTCGGCGCCATGGGAGGCGGTGGCCTCAGCGCCATGGGTGGCGGTGGCCTCGGCGCCATGGGAGGCATTGGTGGCTTTGGAGGCATGGGAGGCACGGGTGCACCTCCGGCCGCCATGGGAGGCATGGGTGGCTTTGGAGCACCTTCCGACGCTATGGCCGCCATGGGAGGCATGGGTGCACCTCCGACCGCCATGGGAGGCATGGGTGGCTTTGGAGCACCCTCCGCCGCCATGGCCGCCATGGGAGGCATGAGTTTTGCTTCTCTCATGGGAGGTATGGGTGCACCTCCGGCCGCCATGGCTTCTCACACACATTCCCATGAAGATGCCGTTGAAGATCTTGCCAACACCGTCGGAGCTTCACATGATGCGGTGCGTGATGCGGTGCGTGATGAGGATAGGGAGGAAGGTTCATCTTCGGAGGCGGAAGAGTCGTCTTCGGAAGATGAGGACGAAGACGAAGAAGAGAAAGATGAAGATTGATGTGTCTTCATGTCTTGAACTTTTAGTTTGCATTTTTACTTGGTTGGATGAACTTGTGGGCATGATTTTGATGAACTTGTGGGCATGAACTTTTATTCATCAACTTGTTTGTGTCAAATTTTTACATGTTCATTTTTGTCTAAAATATACATATATCCATATATGCAAAATGCCCGGCGCGCGCGCTGCATTATGGCGCGGCTGCTGGAGCCAGCGCAGGCGGGCGCGCAAAACATGCCGCAGCGCGCGCGCTAACAGGTTTTTTGCGTGCGGCGCTATAGCGCGGCTGTTGGAGATGTTCTTATAAGCAGAGTACCTAGCTAGCTAAGAGAATTGTGCAAACACTTTGATAGTTGCCTCTGTTAATAACCTAAGTATACATTTCATCAGAAATAGAAGTAGAACTAGTGTATTTCGGCGTGGTTACACGGCAAGCTTACCTAGCTGCCGGGTGGCAATGGGCTCCCGCGGCGACGACGAGGAGCAGCCGGCTGCCGTGCCCCTCCTAGCGGCGGCCTACCCAACTCCGAGCGGCCTGAGACGGAGCCACGCCGGCGACGTTCACCTCCTGTCGGCCGCCTTCCTCTTCGTCTTCTCCGCCTACCTCCCCACGCAGAACCTGCAGAGCACACTCAACACCGTACGTACCTGACGTGTTCTGGTAGTACCAACGCTGCGGGTGAATCTTTGGGTCCATGACGTGTTCCGGTAATCCAAGTCTACGTGCGTACCTGTAGGAGGGCAACCTGGGCGCCGTGTCCATGGGGATCCTGTACGCCTCCTTCACCGTGTTCACGGCGACGGCGGCGGCCGTGGTGCGGCGGCTGGGGTCGAGGGGCGCGCTCGTCGTCTGCACCAGCGGCTACGCGCTCTTCATCCTCGCCAACCTCCTCCCAACGTGGTACACGATGGTGCCGGCTTCAGTCTACCTGGGTTTTACTTCATCCCTCATGTGGGTTGGCCAGGTACTTAGTTGACCCCAGGCAGCATAGTACTGCTCTTTAGTCATAAATCATGTGGATTATTTCCAACAGATTAAAATCTTGGAACTTTTGATCATGTTCATGTATACCTTTTGTACATGAAAGAATCAAATTGTTCATGCGTTTTTCATCAAATTTCTTTGTCAATTTTATTTACCAAATTTGGCAAAACAGTTGTTATAGCATTATTTGACTTTTTGGCGTGAAGGAAATACATTTCGGATGTGAATAGGCCCTAGGAAATTTTGCTGACTATGCATCTTTACCTATTTGGTTTCAGGGCACATATCTCACGTCTGCTGCCTTTTTTTTTTGAAACAAGGCAAAAGACTTACCATTTCATTAATTAAGAAGAAGGTTTAGACATAAGCCGTAAAACGGCAGAAACAAAGGAGAGACTACTCTCGCGACATAAGATTACTCAGGTGGCTCGCTCCAGCCAACGACCAAAGGCGGGCCTCCTCTTTGATTTTCGCGACAATGATAGTGGTCGGGGTGGCCGTGTTGCGGAAGACTCTTGCATTGCGCTCCTTCCAAATTTCCCACGAGACAAGCATCATAACGGAGGCAGTGGCCTTCTTGATGTGGCCTCCAGAGTTGATCGTCTTGAGCCACCAGTCCTGGGCAGAGATCTCCTGACGCCAAGCCGTCGTCGATTGGCCATGAATGCCAAGCCAAGCGATGATATCGTTCCAAACTCGGGCACTATATCTGCACTGGAAGAGAATGTGAGGAGCTGACTCCTGAACCTGCTTGCAAAGGGGGCAGAGGCCACAATTCAGCCATCCCCGCCGTTGCAACCGATCAGCCGTCCACACACGATTTTGGATGATCAACCAAGAAAAAAATTTGCATTTTGGCGGAGCCCAAGTCTTCCATATCGTGGTAGAGGTCGGGCTGAGAACTTGTCCTGCAAACTGCGCCATGTAAGCAGTGGCCGCCGAATATTCATTGGTGGAGGTGAATTTCCAATGTATGGTGTCCTCTCTATCCAGGCTGAGAGTAACATCCTGAAGCATTCCCCAAAGGTTGGTGAACTCCTGGATATGGGCCAAAGAGAGGCCCTGAGAAGCGTCGATCTGACTGACCCAGAAGTAGTTATGAAGCGCTTTGCTGACCGAACACGGCTTCCTTTTAGATATCTCAAAGATCTTGGGCGCGACGTCTTTTGGTCTGAGACCATTAAGCCATGACGATTCCCAGAATTTTGCTTTTTTACCATCACCAATGATCACACTCGTGAACGTCGCAAAGAGATCTCTGTCAGCATTGCTACAGGGTGTCTCCATTCCAGCCCAAGTTTTGGGGGGGTCAGCCCACTCGAACCAAAGCCAGCGGAGTCGAAGGGCGGTGGCAAAATTTTGAAGGTTTAGCACACCCAGGCCGCCGAAAATCTTGGGTTTGCAAACAAGGTTCTAGTTAACCTTACATTTGCCTCCAGACACCTTATCGCAGCCTGCCCATAGATAGGCACGTCTCAGGCTATCGATTTTCTTCCGCACCTCGACCGGGATATCAAGGGGTGTTAGATGGTAGATTGCTATGGCCGTGAGAACCGCTTTTACCAAAATGATGCGTCCAGGGGCCGCCACGTGCATGGCCGACCAAGGTGGAAGCTTGCCCGCAATCTTGTCCTCGAGGTATTGGAAATGGATGCGTTTTAGCCTCGTGACCGACAGAGGAAGACCAAGGTACCGCATAGGGAAAGAGGTCCGGACGGCAGGGAAAGCCTGGAGGATGCCATCGAGGTCGAGGTTGGCACACCGAATGGGCGCAACCAAACTTTTGTTGCAATTGGTAACAAGTCCGGTGACCTCACCAAATGAGCTCAGCGTCGAGGCTAGAAACTGGATGTCCTCTTTGATAGGTGCAACGAAGATGGCAGCATCATCGGCATACAGGGATGCCCGAATCGGATTTCCACGCAGTGGGTGGAGGTTGCCTTGTTCAGTGGCCTTTGCGAGAATGCGGTGGAGAGGGTCGATGGCGAGGACAAAGAGCAAGGGGGGTAGAGGATCTCCCGACCGAAGCCCACGACCATGCTTGATAGGATCACCCGCGATACCATTAAGGAGCACCCTGGAAGAGGCCGTGGAAAGAAGCGCTGAAATCCAGTCACAGAAATGACTTGGGAAATGATGGTGCCGTAATAAGTCCATGAGGTAGTCCCATCGGACCGAATCGAAGGCTTTTTTGATGTCAAGCTTGAATAACAGGGTCGGAGATTTGGTACGGTGAAATCGACGGGCCAAGCTGCGGACATACATGAAGTTATCATGAATACTTCTTTTCTTAATAAAAGCACTCTGCGTGTTGGAAACCAGCTCGGGCATGTGAGGGGCCAATCGAGTGGCCATCATTTTTGCGATAATCTTAGCAACTGCATGAATCAAACTTACTGGTCGGAAGTCAGAGATGTCCTCCGCTCCATCCTTTTTAGGGATGAGGACAATGTTGGCTGAGTTGAGCCAGTGAAGATTGTTGACTTGGAGATTGGAGAAACTGTTGACAACAAGCATGATCTCAGGTTTAATGATGTCCCAACATTCCTTGAAGAAGACTCCCGTGAAACCGTCAGGGCCCGGAGCTTTGTCCCCTGGAAGTTCGTTGATCGCAGCCTGGACCTCCTCCTCGGTGAAAAGGGCACCCAGGTCAGAGAGGTCACAAGTCGACGGCGGGATGCAGCCCCAATTGAAGTCCTTGGAGCGCGGGAGGCCCTTCCCAATGGCTTTTGAAAAGTGGCTCTGGATAATGTCCTTCTTGTGATCATGACTGGTGACCCAACTGTTGTTGTGCTTAAGGCGGTGGATAAAGTTTTTCCTTCGTCGATGGTTGATACGGATGTGAAAGAAACGGGTATTCGCATCCCCCTCTTTGAGAAGCTTAACTCTCGAACATTGTCTTTTCCTGGCTCGCTCAAGAACCGCCAAGGCCACCACCTTCTTTTTGAGGTCCTTCCTCAGATTCCATTCAGCCAAGCTGAGTGTCCTGGACTCTTGAGCCACGTCGAGGCGGAGGATGATCTCGAGGGCCATGTGGAGCTGCACTTTGTGATTCGAAAAGATGGATTTGCTCCAACGCCTGAGGCACTGGCCTGTTCTTTTCAGCTTGTGAAAGAGCACTTGATAGGGCTCGGAGTGGCTTGTGCCCTTGCTCCAAGCATCTTGGACAATTCTCTTGAAGTTGGGCAACTTCGTCCAGAAATTTTCAAAACGGAAGGTCTTGGGTCGTCTTGGTCCCTTGTCGCTAGCCAAAAGCAGCGGGCAGTGATCGGAGAGCGAGGATGAGAGAGCATGAAGGATGTGAGATCCAAATTCTACATCCCAGTCGTCATTGCAGAAGAAGGAATCTAACTTGCTCATGGTCGGGTTAGCTTGCTCATTGCTCCAAGTGAACTTTCTGTTCTGTAGGTGGATCTCCTTTAGCTCACAGGAGTTGAGAGCATTTCGGAAGCGCACAAGACGAGAGCGGTCTACGTTTGTGCGGTTTTTGTCTCTTGCACGGTAGATTTGATTGAAATCACCCGTAACCAGCCATCGTGTACCCTGTTGTGGTTTGAGGCTAACGAGTTCTTGGAAAAAAGCATCTTTAAGGTTGCTTCTAGTAGGACCATAAACCGAAGTGAATTTGAAAGAAACAAGGGTGCTGACAATAGTGATGTTAGCAGAGATGCTGAAGGTGCCCAAGAAAATATTATCCACCTTAATGAAGTCTTCGTTCCAGAGAAGGAGGATACCTCCTCTGGTTCCATCCGCTGGCCGCTCAGCATAGCTTTTGAGTCGTTGGCCACCCAAAAAAGCAGCCAAGAAAGGATCAACCGCTGCCAGCTTCGTTTCCTGAAGGCAAACAAGGTTGCAAGAAGTAGCAGTGATTGTCTCATGAACGGTAGTGCGCCGATTCGGACATTTAAGACCACGAACATTCCAATTTAGGATGGAAAGGTTTTCATTCATTGGAAGACCAGGCTACATCAGAGGTAACATAGAGCAGAAACAAGAGCCTTGCCAGGGCTACAGCAGGTGGTAGCTGAAGTACAGAGCTACAAACAGGCCTATCTAGAGCATCAACAAGTGGTGAACTAATCATAGAAACTGGGGTACATCAGTAGCAAAACATAGCAGCAGCATCAGGTCGACGTCGCGTCCTCTCTGCCTTGGCCTTGAAGATCCAGCCTAGCTCCTCCTCCGTGATCAAGCAAAGCATCTTCCACCGCAGTGGCGAGGTCACAGTCAAGCCTGAAGAGCGCCCGAAGCGCCGCAACAGCCAAGTCAGGGAGCTATCCATGAAAGAGGGCCACATATTTGGCAATGGCAGCCTCAGTAACCATCTCCGCCTCATCCACCACACCCAAGTGTTGGCAGAGAAGCCTTTCCGCCATCAAAGCAATCGGCATGTCTCTGTTCTTCGCTTGTAGCCTTGGACTGCTTCGGATCAGGTTCAGTCCTGTGGCACCAGCCAGGGTCTTCCTCCGTGCAGTCGGCGGCCTTGGCGGGGTGGAGTTGGGCGTCGGGAGGATGCCACTTGGACAAGGTACGAACAAGGGAGTGCTCATAGAGCCACTCTGAGCCGGTGCCACAGTCCGTGGGCTCTCCACTGCTTGGTCTTCATCATCCCCAACAGCAGCAGCATGAACATGGATAGGAGTGGCTGGACTTGGGGGCACCGAACCCGATCGCAGCCCCAGACGAGCAGGGGAGGCCCAGCCTGGTGGCGCATCAGGTGTCACAGGCGAGCCCAAGCACAGGGCTGCGCCACACAGCCAGGCAGGGAGCTTCGAGGAAGGTCGCAGCTCGATCACATCGCGGGAGGTCGTGCGTGGGGATGGTGGTGGTGATCTACCCCTGGTGTCTTCAGTGCGCCGGATGCAGATAGCTTCGCAAGAGCGGGAACACCGCTCTGGACACGTCGCGCGGTGCCAAGCCCTTCTACCAGAAGCGGGGATCACTGCTCCGTCAGGAAGGCGCTGAACCTTGGCGTGGTCGATCTTCCGGGCGTCCGGCAGGTCCCGCCGATGACCATCATCATAGCGGCCGCGGGAGTCGCGGTCATCTCGTCGCCGATCGTCGCGCGAGCCGCCTGCCCGCTCGTCCTCACGGCGAGGAGCCCTGGAGCGGCTCCGAAAGAAGCCACGCCAAGAGGAAGCC
Source organism: Triticum dicoccoides (assembly GCF_002162155.2). Taxonomy (NCBI): domain Eukaryota; kingdom Viridiplantae; phylum Streptophyta; class Magnoliopsida; order Poales; family Poaceae; genus Triticum; species Triticum dicoccoides. The sequence continues at coordinate 124,650,409 of NC_041389.1, forward strand.
TTGCGGTCTTCACGCCTGCCATGCCCATCGTGGTCACCATCTCTGTCGCGGTCGTCGTCATGTCGATCTCGGTCGTCGCGGTCCCGGCGTCGCTCACCCGCCACCTGGCGGTCACGAGGGCGGGCCTCGCCGTCCACGACGCCATAGCGCCAGCTGAAGGGGGGGTGCGAGCGAGGGCGTCGAGGGATGCGGCCATCCGAGTCTGGGAGGTAATCTTCAATCAGGTCCAGGTGGACCAGGACACGCCGACGCAGCCCTTGGCGACCGACAGCGGGGACGGGGGCGCTGCCCGCCGGCGGCTGGTTGCAGGTGAAGGTGGCGTTTAGGACATTGGGAATTTTGCTGGGATCCGCCGACCAAGCCCACAGATTGAGCGTGGCCGCATCTTCGCACTGTACAGAGGCGATGTCGAAGTAGTGTAGAAAGGTGTTCGGCCCAAGCACTTGGGCCGCTACGGCATCATTCCAAGCATTGAGCGGGACGTTTTCGAGGCAGAGGTGGACGTGGTAGTCTGCTTGAACGGCGTCAGCGTGCGCATTGAGTCTCCACTTGGCGATGTGGATGTCGAGGTTGCCAAAGTCGGAACTGAAGTGGGAGAACCGGCCTGGGGCAGCCCTCGCCAAGTCGCGGTGGTGCTGGTAGTCGAACCTGACGAGGAAGTCTTCAGGATAGAATGGCACCACTTTCAGCAGCGAACGGTCGACCCCCGCGGCCAAGGCCACGGCGTCTCTGATGACGGAGGCGCTGACAGCAGGGCGGTTGCCACCAAGCCACACCACCGCCGCGAGGTTGGCGAGGCTTGCCGCCTGGGCATCCATCGCCGGCGTGGAGACGATGACCACATCGCCTTCAGCCGGGCGCAACGAGGGGTCACCCACGCGCGGCATACCCGACCCAGACAGCGTAGGGGCGACGAGCTGCAAGTCTGAAATGGCCGGGTCTTGGTGAGGAGGCTGATCAGGCGGGTTGACCAGAGGAAGTGGCGTAGTCCTTGAACAGGGCTGTGGGGTTGGAGGAGGGGAACTGGAGCACTGGCGCGCCCGGTGTCCGCTTCTTCGGCAAATCAGGCATTTATACGGATCCCGGCTGTCGATCTTGTTGTGGCCCTTCTCCAGGCATCTGTGGCAAACTCTGTGGCGATGCTTAACAAAGGATCTGTCGGTAGATGGGGAAAATGAAGACGAAGATAGACGGCTTGAATGCTGGTTGTTGGGGGAGAGAGCACGCCACCAGTACGGTGCTTTAACGATCTGCCAGCCTTCCTCCGGGTTGGAATCCATCTTCAACGGCGCGCATGAAGGCGCCTGCTGCAGTACTGGGCTCGAGGGAGCCGGAGACCGCGGCGCGTCCAGGGGGCATTGAAGGCCAGGGACGACGCCTTCTTGAGGCATGGCTTTGGGATGCCATGAATGCGCTGCAGAGGGGGTGGGCAGGGCAGATCTTCACCCAGAGCAAAGCGGACCTTGGGGACTTGACCTGACGCCGAGGCAACAGTAACTGCGGGCGGATCTTCCGGGAGGGAGCCTGGAGCGGTTCAAGACCACGGCGGGGAGGCTGGATCTGGACCAGCTGAAAGCAGCTGCGGGAACAACGCAGGCACGAGGGACTGGCTTGCAAAACTTGGGGTGGGGAAGCCCGGGGGGAAGCGGGGCGAGGCGGATGGGGGGCTCAGCCGGGGAGGGAGCTGGGAAGCGGCAGCAGAGGCAAAGCCGGTGGCTGCGGGCGCCGGAGCAGCGCGCCGCAGGAGCGTGGGCGTGGGGAGTACCATCTCGACAACGCTCAGTCAAAGTCGTCTCAAATAGCTAGTGTGTCTGCTGCCTTCAGCCATGCGACAGAGAACAAGCTTCACTTGGGCCAAGTTTTGGGTCGATTCAACGGAGAATTCTGGGGAATGTTTGCAAGCACGCAGGTACGTATGTGTATATTATATAAGTTCGCTACCTAGAGCGCTAGCTTGGCAGAGAAATTTTGGTTCAAATGTATCATGTATATGTACTAAATTTCATTATATTTTGCAGGTCATTGGAAATTTGATCTCGCTCGTCGTGCTGGGGAATGACAAGGTATATAATTATAGCACCTTAAATTAAGTTCTTCATTCGCTACGTATATCCCTGTGTGATTTCCGACTAGTTTCATCGAACCGACGATCTTCTGAAACCACTTCAGGATGGAGGAGGTGCCAACAAGAACCTCTTGTTCACTGTATTCCTCGGCTGCATGGTCGTCGGCATCGTGCTCATGTGCCTGCTCTCCAGAAGAGATGAGAGCAGAGGAGAATCAGACGGCCATGAACCCCAAGGGCGTTCCTTTCTCGCTGACACGTCGACGTCTGCCGTCACGCCGCTCGCTGACCCGAGGATGCTCCTCCTCGCTCCTCTCCTCGCCTACTACGGCCTGCAAAAGGCATTTGTATGGTGAGCATCTCGTTTGGTTTTCTACTTGTATGGGCGGGTATGATCAGATCAAGCACAATATGTTATGAACAATGTTTGGTTTGGATTGTGTAACCAGGGCTGTGTTCACCAAGAGTGTCGTGACCCCCGTTCTCGGGGTCGCCGGAGTCGGCGGGGCGATGGCAGTCTACGGCGCGGCCGGTGTCGTCGTAAGCGCCAAACAACCACCAATCCGATATATCTCCATTGATAATATACCATGCTTTTTCGAGGTGTTGAGCTAACCTTGAGAGGTTTCTTCCCACTGGATTACAGAGCTTGCTGGTCGCCGGCCGTCTGACCTCCGGCCTCCGTTCGTCCACCTTCATTGTGTCAACCGGAGCTGTTCTCCAGGCCGGGGTGCTGCTCTGGCTGCTCTTTTTCTACTGGTTAACTGTTTACACCAGAGATTTTTAATTGTTTCTTTCAGATGCATATAAGTTGTCAACTGTCATTGCTGTGGTCATAATGTACACGCATGTTCCTGGAATCTGGTTACAGTCCCATGCTCGGGTCAGCAGCTCCGCTGGTCGTCGGCGCCGTATGGGGCGTCGGAGATGGGATTCTGAACACGCAGTTGAGTGCGTTGATCGGGCTTCTCTTCGAGAACGACAAGGTACATATGTTCAGCTTGTGTCAGTGATCCATTTTCTTTCTCTGACGAAGCTGAAAAGTAGTACTAATAGTAATATGTAATGCGTGCGTGCGTCTAGGAGTCGGCGTTCGCGAGTCGGCCTCCTCCGAGAGCACAGGGAAGAAAGCAGAAAGACTTTGCCATTCTTCCAACTCTTTAGGAGACAGGGCCCGACGAAAAGCCAAATCCTAATTATTAACAGCCACCTCCGCGATGGAGATTTGCGGATTGGGGCAATAAAAGAACAGAACCGGAAAGCTAACAGCTAGGGGAGCATCCCCATACCACCAATCTAACCAAAAACGAACAGTGGACCCATTACCCACACAAAACTTAACGTGCTCCAGAAAAATCGGCTGAACTTTAACAAGGGCTTTCCAAAACTGCGAACCACGCCGCGCGGGGGCAAACATAGGGTTGGAGTTAGGATAATATTTAGCCTTAAGAATCAAAGACCATAGCACATCGGCCCCAACCGTCATAATTTTCCACCACCACTTAACGAGCAGACAAATATTCATCACCCGAGTATTAATGATCGCCGCACCAAAGCCTTCCTTGAAAATCAGATCCTGGAGCTGGACCGTACTGCTGACTCTATTGGGCTCTCTGAGGATGGTTGGGCTGTTCGCTATAATCTGGAGGCTGCTCTTCTGCAGCTGCACCATCAGGCTGAGATTTATTGGCGCCAGAGGGGTACTCTTAATTGGACTCTCAAAGGGGACGCTCCTACTGCTTACTTCTTTGCGATCGCAAACGGTAGGCGTAGGCGTTGTGAGATTAATAGCCTGTTAATTAATGGTATGCGCTCTTCAGATCAATCCGTGATTATGGCTCACGTTGTGGACTTCTTTCCGTCTCTGTTAGGGGCTAAACCTACATCGGGCCTGTCCATCTCCCCCCACCTCTGGAGTTCTGGTCTTAAAATTTTTCCTGAGGAGAATGCTTCCTTGATGATTCCGCTCTCCGATCAGGAAATCTGGGATGTGGTTAATTCTGCCAATCTTAATGCTGCTTCCGGGCCTGATGGCTTCTCCATTCCTTTCTTTCGGAATTTTTGGCCCCAGTTGAAACAGTTGGTGTGTAACGTTATTCAGGGTTTTTGTCTTGGTACTGTCGACATCTCTCGCCTGAACTATGCTGTTATTTCCCTGATCCCTAAGGTAAAGGGTGCTGATGTCATTTCCCAATTCCGGCCTATAGCGTTGATTAACAACTTTGCCAAGTTCCCTTCCAAAGGCTTTGCGAACCGGTTGTCTCCGGTAGCTCACAGAGTTATTAGTCCCTTCCAGTCTGCTTTTATCAAAGGGCGTTCTATTTTAGATGGTATTCTCTCCCTTCATGAGATTGTTCATGACCTTCATGTGCGGAAATCCAAAGCCATTATCCTCAAACTAGACTTCGAAAAAGCGTATGACTCGGTTAGCTGGCCTTTTCTCAGGCAGATTCTTCTTGCCAAAGGGTTCGACGGTGCCTATGTTCACCATATCATGCAGTTGGTCTCGGGTGGCCACACTGCAGTTGCCGTAAATGGTGCTATTAGCAACTTATTTGCGAATGGGAGGGGCCTCCGCCAAGGGGATCCGGCCTCCCCTGTTCTTTTCAACTTTGTGGCTGACGCCTTCTCCTGTATGCTCTCCAAAGCGGCTCGATGTGGTCATATTATCCCTGTGGTCTCTCACCTACTTCTGGAAGGGGTCTCTCATCTGCAATATGCGGATGACACAATCATCCTGGTAGAGTTGGACAATGCCTGTATTGCCAATCTAAAATTTATTCTGTTGTGTTTCGAAGCTGTTTCTGGTCTTAAGATCAATTTCGCCAAGAGTGAGGTTATGGTGACGGGGGTTGACTGGGCGGAGGCCTTGCGGGTGGCCAGGTTCCTCAACTGCTCCTTAGGTTCCTTTCCTTTCAAGTATTTAGGTCTTCCTATCTCTCCTGGTCTGCTTCACACGAAAGACTTCGCTCCAGTGGTTGCTAAAGTGGGGAATAGGGTGCTTCCTTGGAGGGGTAGGTATAATACCAATGCTGGCAAAGTGGCTCTAATCAATTCTTGCTTATCCTCTCTCCCGATGTTCCTTATGGGCTTTTATCGTCTCACGGATGGAGTGCATGCTGGCTTCGACAAACATAGGGGTGGCTTTTATTGGAATTCTGCTGATAACAAAAGAAAGTATAGGTTGGTCAAATGGCAGCTTATGTGCAAGCCTAAAAATCTTGGGGGGTTAGGCATCATTAATACTCGGGTGATGAATATTTGTCTGCTCGTTAAGTGGTGGTGGAAAATTATGACGGTTGGGGCCGATGTGTTGTGGTCTTCGATTCTTAAGGCTAAATATTATCCTAACTCCAACCCTATGTTTGCCCCCGCGCGGCGTGGTTCGCAGTTTTGGAAAGCCCTTGTTAAAGTTCGGCTGATTTTTCTAGAGCACGTTAAGTTTTGTGTGGGTAATGGGTCCGTTGTTCGTTTTTGGTTAGATTGGTGGTCTGGGGATGCTCCCCTGGCTGTTAGCTTTCCGGTTCTGTTCTCTTATTGCCCCAATCTGCAAATCTCCATCGCAGAGGTGGCTGCTAATAATTGGGATTTGGCTTTTCGTCGGGCCCTGTCTCCTGAAGAGTTGGAAGAATGGCAAAGTCTTTCTGCCCTCTTCCCGGTGCTCTCGGAGGAGGCCGACTCTGTGGTTTGGCCGCATTCGGCCTCTGGTATATTCTCGGTCAAATCGCTGTACTCTAGACTGATTGGTGGTACTACTTCGGCTAGATTCTCTTGTGTTTGGAAATCTAAGGTCCCTCCTAAGATTAAGATTTTCCTCTGGCAAGCCTTCCGTGGTCGCCTCCCTTCTGCTGATCAGATCAAAAAACGCAACGGGCCGGGCTCGGAATTCTGCAACTTGTGTGGGACTTTGAAAACTCTAATCACATCTTTTTCAATTGTGTTCTTGCCAAATTAGTTTGGGCTTGCGTCAGATCCTGGCTTCGGGTCTCCTGGAATCCCTCCTCTTTCTCAGATATTAGAACCCTAGCCAAATCTCTGGTAGGGGTCACCAAGAGGGTATTCTGGGTTGGCTTGGGAGCCTTATGTTGGGCACTATGGACCATTAGAAACAAATTTACTATTAAGCTTACCTTCCCATCTAAGCCTGCTGATGTTCTTTTCAAATCATGTATATTCTTGCAGCAGTGGAGATTATTGACTAAGGAGCCAGATCGGGATGCCCTGGACCTGCTCATCGCCAAAATTCGGGCTTCAGCCTCTCAGATCTCCGGGACGAATCAGGGCGTATAATTTTGGTGCTGTAGTTTGCGGGATTAGGTCTCCTTCTCTTCCCGGCCTGCGTGTCGTGTTTGGCAGCTGCCTGTATCGTTAGTACTTTGGGTCTATTTACCTTTCTTTGTGGCTCTGTGATTGTGTGAACCTTGGGTATCCGCGACGCTGCCGTATGGCTTTATCTATATGTGACGCCCCCGATTCAATCGTACACTAATCATGCACGCAAATGTGTACGATCAAGATCAGGGACTCACGGGAAGATATCACAACACAACTCTACAAATAAAATAAGTCATACAAGCATCATAATACAAGCCAGGGGCCTCGAGGGCTCGAATACAAGTGCTCGATCATAGACGAGTCAGCGGAAGCAACAATATCTGAGTACAGACATAAGTTAAACAAGTTTGCCTTAAGAAGGCTAGCACAAACTGGGATATAGATCGAAAGAGGCACAGGCCTCCTGCCTGGGATCCTCCTAACTACTCCTGGTCGTCATCAGCGGGCAGCACGTAGTAGTAGGCACCTCCGGTGCAGTAGGGGTCGTCGTCGACGGTGGCGTCTGGCTCCTGGACTCCAGCATCTGGTTGCGACAACCAGGTAGAAGGGAAAGGGGGAAAAGAGGGAGAAAAGCAACCGTGAGTACTCATCCAAAGTACTCGCAAGCAAGGAGCTACACTACATATGCATGGGTATATGTGTAAAGGGCCATATCGGTGGACTGAACTGCAGAATGCCAGAATAAGAGGGGGATAGCTAATCCTGTCGAAGACTACGCTTCTGGCAGCCTCCGTCTTGCAGCATGTAGATGAGAGTAGATTTAAGTCCTCCAAGTAGCATCTCCAAGTAGCATCTCCAAGTAGCATCTCATAGCATAATCCTACCCGGCGATCCCCTCCTCATATCCCTGAGGTAGAGCGACCACCGGTTGTATCTGGCACTTGGAAGGGTGTGTTTTATTAAGTATCCGGTTCTAGTTGTCATAAGGTCAAGGTACAACTCCAAGTCGTCCTGTTACCGAAGATCACGGCTATTCGAATAGATTAACTTCCCTGCAGGGGTGCACCACATAACCCAACACGCTCGATCCCATTTGGCCGGACACACTTTCCTGGGTCATGCCCGGCCGCGGAAGATCAACACGTCGCAGCCCCACCTAGGCAAAATAGAGAGGCCAACACGCCGGTCTAAACCTAAGCGCGCAGGGGTCTGGGCCCATCGCCCTGAGCACACCTGCACGTTGCGTGGGCGGCCGAAAGCAGACCTAGCCTAGTGGCGTTCCAGTCCAATTCGGCGCGCGCCGCTCCGTCGCTGACGTCTGAAGTGCTTCGGCTGATACCACGACGTCGGGATACCCATAACTACTCCCACGTAGATGGTTAGTGCGTATAGGCTCGTAGCCGACTCAGATCAAATACCAAGATCTCGTTAAGCGTGTTAAGTATCCGCGAACGCCGAACAGGGCCAGGCCCACCTGTCTCCTAGGTGGTCTCAACCTGCCCTGTCGCTCCGCCACAAAGTAACCGTCGGGGACCGTCGGGAACCCAGGCCCACCTCTACCGGGATGGAGCCACCTGTCCTTTCAGCCCCCAACTCCGAACAGTATCACAGGTAATGTAACAGTGTAAAGTATATAGTATATGCCCGTGATCACCTCCCGAAGTGATCACAGCCCAGTAGTATAGCATGGCAGACGGACAAGAGTGTAGGGCCACTGATGGAACACTAGCATCCTATACTAAGCATTTAGGATTGCGGGTAAGGTATCAATGATTGTAGCAGCAATGACAGGCTATGCATCAGAATAGGATTAACGAAAAGCAGTAACATGCTACACTACTCTAATGCAAGCAGTATAGAGGAGAGTAGGCGATATCTAGTGATCAAGGGGGGGGGGCTTGCCTGGTTGCTCTGGCAAGAAGGAGGGGTCGTCAACTCCGTAGTCGAACTGGTCAGCAGCAGCGTCGGTCTCGTAGTCTACCGGAGAGAAGAGGGGGAAGAAATAATGAATACAGAGCAAACAAAGCACCACAAAATATATCAAGGCAATACGCGGTGTTCGGTGTGCCCTAACGCGGTAGTAGGTGATACCGGTGAAGGGGGGGAAACATCCGGGAAAGTATTCCCGGTGTTTCGTGTTTTCGGGCAGAGGAGCCGGAGGGGGAAAGTTGCGAGTTCGATAGGTTAGGGGTGTGTGGCGAACGAACGGACTGCGTATCCGAAATCGTCTCGTCGTTCTGAGCAACTTTCATGTTGAAAATATTTTAATCCGAGTTACGGATTAAAAGATATGAATTTTAAAAGATTTTAACAATTTTGGAATTTAATTATTTATTTAATTAATTGGAAAAAATGTATTTATGACGTCAGCATGATGTCATGCTGACGTCAGCAGTCAACAGGGGTTGACTGAGTCAACCCTGACATGTGGGTCCAGTGGGACCCACCTGTCATTCTCTATTTAGGTTAATTAGGGTTTAGGTTAATCTAATTACAGTTTAATTAAACTTAACTAGTTAATTAATTTAATTAAACCGGAATAATTAACTTAATTAATTAATTAATTAATTAATAATTTTATTAAATCATTTTAATTTTATTAATTATATTTATTGTTTTATTTATTTTATTATTTATTTATTTATTTATTTATTTTATTTTTATTTATTTATTATTAATTTTTTTTTAACGTTCTGGGGCGGGGCCCCCGTTGTCATAGGGCCACTAGGCCTTAGCGGATCGGGTGCGCCCGATCGGGAGGTGCGGGCGAAGGGGCACCCGCACGCGAGGCCACCAGGGGCGAGGCGGGGCGCCAGAATCCGGCGGGGTAGGGGGGAAGGGGCCGG
>NC_041389.1:124660863-124668181 GCF_002162155.2 Triticum dicoccoides
TTTTTTTGTTTTGTTTTCTGTTACTTTTATTTATTTATTTCTTTTCTGTGTTAGCCTAGTTTCAACAAAATATAAAAGTGGCACCTAAGATAGTGTTACAATTTATGCCACTGCCACAAACCGTTTAGTACTGAAATAAAATAGTTTTGGAATTATTTATTATTCTAAAAGCATTTGAATAACTGTTTTGCCACTGTTTATCTATTATAGTGCATTTAAACACTTTATAAAAGTGTGGTTTTTCCACCATAATTACCTATGATTTATTTGACATAACCCGAACATTTTAGTTTTAATTTTGAAAACTTTTGTTGTTTGATCGATTTGTATTTGAAATTCGAACCGGTTTTTGAACTAACCCGAGATTAACTACAGTGACAAAGGTGACGTGGCATCATTAGTGGGGATTACTGTAGCTTAATTACCCGGGCGTCACAATTCTCCTCCACTACAAGAAATCTCGTCCCGAGATTTAAGAGGGGGTATACGGGGGAAGGTCTGGTTACGAAATCCTAACGAATCTTCTCAGTCTTGGTTGCTCTTCTTGAAGAGGTCGATCCATTACATTGACATCTTCATTTCTCTGATTCAGGTCATCATGGTGATGTCGTCCTTTGCTTCCTTTGCTCCAGGATCTCCAACGTACTTACGAATAGGTAAGGGGCAGCTTGACTACGACAGAATGCTTGTGAGGGATACAACCTGGGGGTTAACCCATGAAGGAGCATAAGATTATCTCTCGAGTTGAACATATAAAATACCTCGAGAGTAAGGTACGAAGGTACAATAAGAGGTTCCAAGTGGATAAATAGTTGCTCGAAGTCCGAACCAGAGTGAGAAAGGGGTTCAGAGTAGCGACAGTAAATATTGCGTCTGATACCATAATAGAGCACTAGGAAGGTGGCCCATGATTTAAATACGAAACCAAGCGTGGGGGAATAACCACTAGAAACAGGGTCGTACAGGAGAGTCAGGTTTCGATCCAGTGGACCTGTGGGTTATGGGCCCACCATGTGGGTTAGAAGTAGGAAGGGCGGAGACGTCTTGCGTGATCATGCAAGCTAGGCATGTCAGGGGGGGTAGCCTGTCAATTATGTCGGCGACAACGTCGATACCAAGGGCGAGGGACGAAGAGAACTACTTTCCTGCTCGTTGAACGAGGCGGACCAATAGGCAAAGTTCTCATCCATCGGTGGTTACCGGAATGTCATCAACAATAAAAACAGGGTCTTACTGACAGAGTTGTACATCGGGGTGTTTGCACAAGCAGTGGATTATTACTGCTTATATCATATAGATCATAGCAAAGGTCTAAACAAACCAATGGAAGGAAAATATGATCATCAGATTAAACAGAACAATGGAAAGGAAAATGTGTTTAAACACATATTTCAGGGGTATATCCTTCCTAATGACAAGCAGAGCATGATATCCATGACATGATATAAAGTAGAAAACCATTTAGGTAAGGGGGAAGGAATCTCATGATATTACCCATACAACGGTGTTAGGATAAGTGATAAATAGAATTTAGCATCGTGCTTTAAATGTTCCTGTTGAAAATCAGAGTACCATTGACATGCTTCGAGATAGCATTGACATGGTCTTCAGGTGAAGATCAGACTTTGGAAACACGAAGGATCCATCAGGAATAACTTGTAGAATAAGTCTTACAATTTCCTTATGGAAGAATGGAAAACCTTGCTGGAAAGGAAACTTTAACACTAGGTCCTCCGACCAGGTGTGCTAGGCATGACATCACCTTACCGATATATAAGGACCAATGTTATAACTCTAGGGGAAAATGTTCCAACCATCATATCTGACCGAGATTCAGATCCGATCGGTGTTAGGATACCTCAGACTCAGGATGCCTGAAAAAGGTGCAAAATAAATTGACGAGATGACCTTGTAAGATTCTCGGGAAATGCACTATGGGAATGAGTATCGACACAAGAGTTCATCATTTAAACCAAAGAGAGGTTGACGGGGTAGATGATGGAGTCAGCGACAATCCTCGAGATTTCCAAAAAGGTGGACTTCCACAACTATGTGAACAAGGAGATAACATTTGTCAGATCAAATGATATAATGATGTATGCTCGAGGAAAACATACACAATTAAACATTGGTTGAAATGTGCGCCCGAAATATGGGTTGGGTTGCACGACCAATGTCAGAATGGTGATTCAATCAGCGAAGGACTTAGAATGAACTATTGCCCATTCACTTCAAAGCAATAGGGTTGTTAGAAGTTTTGAATTCACACGTCATAGCTCCATTGTCGGTATTCCGGTTGAAAACAATACGGGGACCAAGGAATGAACGAAGATGGCAAGAAGTATTATGATATCAAGAATTATTAAGAGGTGGTGAAATTCTCACCACATTCTTGACAAAAAGAGATGGTAATACTACCGAGGTAAGGAAGATCGACTGCTGGGTAGCAGTGATCTCAAGGTTTACACCAAACACGAACAAGTTGTGTTGAACGGAAGGCAATAAAGTGGTCGATGAGAACAGGAATCATCGAGGGGCAAGGATGGTATTACCCATCATGAATTTAATTGAATTCCTGGAAGAGCTCATAAGGTTGATGATGATCACGACACAATTGTCGAGAGATTTCATGCAGATGTAGTCAATCAGCGACGACATCAAGTCAAAGGAATGATGAAGCAAGAGGTTATTGGAACCACAGTTACGACACAAACTCGAACTCAAGCTTGTTGTTTAAGGTGAAAGGGTATGACGATGAGGATCGACGTAAGGTTAGTTCATCGTCGAAAATTGGTGCTCCGAGAATAAGGACCATGTAGCACAGTTAGAATCGTCACGACAATGATATAGCCAAACAGGCTAGGAATGGCGTGATCGGGTACAAACTCGTATTTATAGAAGCTTACTAAAGAGTTGTTGAACCGTAGAGCGGACTCGGTTCAGTTATCGGTGTCTTTGAGTGTTTAATAACTCAGAGCCCGTGAAAAATGGGAATCAGTGGTAAGGTAGCACTTGATGAAGAACTTATAAGAAGTTATGCAGTACCATGATAATCTCGAGATACCAGGGGGGTAATACTGAACACAAGATCAAAGTAAAGGTTGGACTGGTGTATTGATCCATAGAAGACAATTATTTTGACTTGTCCGAGAAAGGAGAACAAAGAAGAACAATCATGGTCGGAACCACGGTTGCAAAAGGCCAGATCCTAGATATAAGATGAACTTATACCAAAGGAATAATTTATTTAAGAGAAGCTTTAATGATAAGATCTACATCGTGTCCATGGGCATGAACACAAGTTCAAGGTCGACTCCCACTTCTCCAATGCATAACATTTCATTCACTTCTCACGTTCGATGAAGTTGCAGTGTTGAAATTTTATCTGGTGAAGCACCAGAAGAGTATGACTCGTGAAAACTTTCGGGTTCACACGGTTTAGAGAAGGCATATGTTCAATCCATACGGGCTTCTTAGAAACATATACCAAAATCTTTAGAAGTAATTAACTCAAGCTCGAAGGCAGAGCATGGTTGAGAAAGCAAAGGATACAATTTACCAAAGGCATTATGTATCAGAGGAAAGGCTCACAAGGTTATTGAATATGAAGGGCGTTGTCAGATAAAATCCAACAAAGGATCTGGTGGTCCACAAGGGATCTGACGTGAGCATCGGTACTCAACCAGAGGAAGAAGAATGCACGGGCATCATATTATAGAATATCGGAATGATTCGATGCTTAGATAATAAAGGAATTTCGATTTCCAAAACAAAGGATCAGAAGCAATGCTCTGAGTAGGGATGGATAAGTTGAATAGCCTTAGGGTACAATCAATGACAATTGGATTGGTCGAGAACCAATTCCAGTTAAAAGAATGGCAGCTTAGCCGGAGAAGTAATTTATAAGGATCAATGATGATTGCGTGCATTCGCAAACATATTGAGTCAACAGACTCAAAATGATAATGACAAGGAATGTCATTAAGACTACGAGACTTATGGGATTAACCATAATGCGAGCAAACAAGAATTTCAAGAGCCAAAGGCTCCAGAGGATTTTCGGAAGATCGAATAGTATTTTGAAGACTTTTGTGAAACTCATGAACAACTGGGGATGAGCGGATACTCGATAAGTGCGAGAATTAACCGTAGGGGTATTCAGATGACAAAGAACAGCAAGGCAGTAAGCTCAAAGGATTATCGAAACAACGACGAGTTTTTCAAGGTATCTTGTAATAACAAGACCAACTGGGGATGAAGGTAAGAATAACAACTGCAAGTAGTTATCCATAAGGGTTTACGGTGGAAGGGGAATTGCAAACGCGATGAACACAAGTTCTCGAGTTAACAACGGAGAGTATCTTCAGGGTCTTCTGGTGCAGCAGACGATCATCAGTAATAAGGGGCTCTCCGGGTGAAAGTGATAACGAGATTCTAATGTTAGATTTAGTAAAATTCATTTAACCCGAATAGAAGAGAGATCAGAATCCCAGAGTATGGATAAGGAATAAAAGATCCTAATACCACCCAATGGCAATGTGTGCCCGTAAGACACACAGCCATGTTAGTAAAAGTTTCAAAATGTCTAGACTCGACTTCGGCCAAGGAGTTGGAAAGGGGGATTCCTACAGGCAGTCGGCTCTGATACCAACTTGTGACGCCCCCGATTCAATCGTACACTAATCATGCATGCAAATGTGTACGATCAAGATCAGGGACTCACGGGAAGATATCACAACACAACTCTACAAATAAAATAAGTCATACAAGCATCATAATACAAGCCAGGGGCCTCGAGGACTCGAATACAAGTGCTCGATCATAGACGAGTCAGCGGAAGCAACAATATCTGAGTACAGACATAAGTTAAACAAGTTTGCCTTAAGAAGGCTAGCACAAACTGGGATATAGATCGAAAGAGGCACAGGCCTCCTGCCTGGGATCCTCCTAACTACTCCTGGTCGTCATCAGCGGGCAGCACGTAGTAGTAGGCACCTCCGGTGCAGTAGGGGTCGTCGTCGACGGTGGCGTCTGGCTCCTGGACTCCAGCATCTGGTTGCGACAACCAGGTAGAAGGGAAAGGGGGAAAAGAGGGAGAAAAGCAACCGTGAGTACTCATCCAAAGTACTCGCAAGCAAGGAGCTACACTACATATGCATGGGTATATGTGTAAAGGGCCATATCGGTGGACTGAACTGCAGAATGCCAGAATAAGAGGGGGATAGCTAATCCTGTCGAAGACTATGCTTCTGGCAGCCTCCGTCTTGCAGCATGTAGATGAGAGTAGATTTAAGTCCTCCAAGTAGCATCTCCAAGTAGCATCTCCAAGTAGCATCTCATAGCATAATCCTACCCGGCGATCCCCTCCTCATATCCCTGAGGTAGAGCGACCACCGGTTGTATCTGGCACTTGGAAGGGTGTGTTTTATTAAGTATCCGGTTCTAGTTGTCATAAGGTCAAGGTACAACTCCAAGTCGTCCTGTTACCGAAGATCACGGCTATTCGAATAGATTAACTTCCCTGCAGGGGTGCACCACATAACCCAACACGCTCGATCCCATTTGGCCGGACACACTTTCCTGGGTCATGCCCGGCCACGGAAGATCAACACGTCGCAGCCCCACCTAGGCAAAACAGAGAGGCCAGCACGCCGGTCTAAACCTAAGCGCGCAGGGGTCTGGGCCCATCGCCCTGAGCACACCTGCACGTTGCGTGGGCGGCCGAAAGCAGACCTAGCCTAGTGGCGTTCCAGTCCAATTCGGCGCGCGCCGCTCCGTCGCTGACGTCTGAAGTGCTTCGGCTGATACCACGACGTCGGGATACCCATAACTACTCCCACGTAGATGGTTAGTGCGTATAGGCTCGTAGCCGACTCAGATCAAATACCAAGATCTCGTTAAGCGTGTTAAGTATCCGCGAACGCCGAACAGGGCCAGGCCCACCTGTCTCCTAGGTGGTCTCAACCTGCCCTGTCGCTCCGCCACAAAGTAACCGTCAGGGACCGTCGGGAACCCAGGCCCACCTCTACCGGGATGGAGCCACCTGTCCTTTCAGCCCCCAACTCCGAACAGTATCACAGGTAATGTAACAGTGTAAAGTATATAGTATATGCCCGTGATCACCTCCCGAAGTGATCACAGCCCAGTAGTATAGCATGGCAGACGGACAAGAGTGTAGGGCCACTGATGGAACACTAGCATCCTATACTAAGCATTTAGGATTGCGGGTAAGGTATCAATGATTGTAGCAGCAATGACAGGCTATGCATCAGAATAGGATTAACGAAAAGCAGTAACATGCTACACTACTCTAATGCAAGCAGTATAGAGGAGAGTAGGCGATATCTGGTGATCAAGGGGGGGGCTTGCCTGGTTGCTCTGGCAAGAAGGAGGGGTCGTCAACTCCGTAGTCGAACTGGTCAGCAGCAGCGTCGGTCTCGTAGTCTACCCGAGAGAAGAGGGGGAAGAAATAATGAATACAGAGCAAACAAAGCACCACAAAATATATCAAGGCAATACGCGGTGTTCGGTGTGCCCTAACGCGGTAGTAGGTGATACCGGTGAAGGGGGGGAAACATCCGGGAAAGTATTCCCGGTGTTTCGTGTTTTCGGGCAGAGGAGCCGGAGGGGGAAAGTTGCGAGTTCGATAGGTTAGGGGTGTGTGGCGAACGAACAGACTGCGTATCCGAAATCGTCTCGTCGTTCTGAGCAACTTTCATGTTGAAAATATTTTAATCCGAGTTACGGATTAAAAGATATGAAAATGTATTTATGACGTCAGCATGATGTCATGCTGACGTCAGCAGTCAACAGGGGTTGACTGAGTCAACCCTGACATGTGGGTCCAGTGGGACCCACCTGTCATTCTCTATTTAGGTTAATTAGGGTTTAGGTTAATCTAATTACAGTTTAATTAAACTTAACTAGTTAATTAATTTAATTAAACCGGAATAATTAACTTAATTAATTAATTAATTAATTAATAATTTTATTAAATCATTTTAATTTTATTAATTATATTTATTGTTTTATTTATTTTATTATTTATTTATTTATTTTTATTTATTTTTATTTATTTATTATTAATTTTTTTTAACGTTCTGGGGCGGGGCCCCCGTTGTCATAGGGCCACTAGGCCTTAGCGGATCGGGTGCGCCCGATCGGGAGGTGCGGGCGAAGGGGCACCCGCACGCGAGGCCACCAGGGGCGAGGCGGGGCGCCAGAATCCGGCGGGGTAGGGGGGAAGGGGCCGGCCAGCTCCGGCGAGCGGCGGGAACGGCCAGCAGGGGGCTCGGCGGCAGCGGACGGCGCCGGCGTG
>NC_041389.1:124668598-124682361 GCF_002162155.2 Triticum dicoccoides
GGGAGTGGTGCTAGGGTTCGGCCGAGTGGGGAGCGGGGGGTTATGCAGGGAGCGAGTGGGCCGGCCTGGGGGCCCGATGGCCTGCTGGGCCGATTGGGCCGACAAGGCGGCCCGGTGGGCCAAAGTCCAGTGGGGGAATTCTCTTTTTTTTCCTTTTTTTGTTTTGTTTTCTGTTACTTTTATTTATTTATTTCTTTTCTGTGTTAGCCTAGTTTCAACAAAATATAAAAGTGGCACCTAAGATAGTGTTACAATTTATGCCACTGCCACAAACCGTTTAGTACTGAAATAAAATAGTTTTGGAATTATTTATTATTCTAAAAGCATTTGAATAACTGTTTTGCCACTGTTTATCTATTATAGTGCATTTAAACACTTTATAAAAGTGTGGTTTTTCCACCATAATTACCTATGATTTATTTGACATAACCCGAACATTTTAGTTTTAATTTTGAAAACTTTTGTTGTTTGATCGATTTGCATTTGAAATTCGAACCGGTTTTTGAACTAACCCGAGATTAACTACAGTGACAAAGGTGACGTGGCATCATTAGTGGGGATTACTGTAGCTTAATTACCCGGGCGTCACACTATAAAGTTGGGCCGTGGCCTTTTCTCTAAAAAAAAAAGATGTGGCAGGCGGCGGCGACGGCAGCGGTCTTCTTCCTGAGCCCCGGCGCCACGCTGCAGGGCATGCTCGCTGCGCTGGCCGCCGCGCTGGTCGTCGCCGTCGCGGCTTTCCTGTTCCTCTCGCTCGTCATCGAGAGATCGCACGCGCTGAAATTCTGACGCATGCACGGCTCCGCGGCTTTGTGATTATCATAGGCGTTGAGGAGACAAACAGATAGAGATGTAAGGAGAATGTGTAGTTTTTGGAAAAGAAAGGTTTTTTTCTTTTGACCTTTTTCGACAAAGAGTAATCTTTTATTAGCTCAAAATGGAGCATCGAAAAGATACAAACTATGGTAAACACAGTCAACATCAAACGTACACACACAAAAACAGGTCAGCAAATAGCAAAATCATATAAGATAGAAGCTAAGAAAATAAACACCCAAAGCAATCAGATCCGCGATCAGTAAATTGTAACAATGATCATATCCGCATCAATTATCTCATGACACCATACGGACGACAAGATTCTTCAATAGCAACACCTTCAGGAAGGGAATGACGCTCAAGCGTCGTCGTCACCGGATCCAACCTCCCATGCTTAGAATCTAGATTTCCGCCCTGAAGAACCAGTCCGAGCATATCTGAGCAATGCCTTCAAAAAGGACATGATATAAAAATATCTTCATTGCCAGATGTAAGTGCATCTAGTGCCCCTTAATGGTTTCGGTGTATTGAAGACTTATAGATTAAGAGACTAATATATTTGTGAGTGTACACAGGCTCTATAAGACAATGATGAGTTTGATATTTACAGTGAAAGTCGACCCCTGAAAATGAATGTCTTCGGCTGAAGACTTTGAAAGTGAAGAAATTGGTGTGACCTTGAAGACTTCGATATTCATGCGAGTAATATGAACGTGAAATCTTTTGTTTTTGTAGTTTCATTTTTTCTTTCTTGAGTCATAGGAAACACCATACTGTTAAAGGGGTCGAGGTAATACTAAGGAAACCGATTTCCAAGTGATGCTCATCTCAAAATCCTTCACCTACCCAATCCTTCGAGTGAAGCCATTGGAAATCTCATATCAGTTCAGTCAATTTCTTCAGTGACAGAGACGAAGATCTTCTGGTCTATGAGGAATTTGTTCTGACTGAGGAGTTAGGAATTCGCCAGTGCGGATTGCCTACACAGTGAGGTACATGATAGCCCTGAGGAATTTGAACCTCAATATATCCGACCGTTGCTGTGCCACGTGCCAGCTATTCCAAAATATCCTACCACCTAACGGTCATATCTGCCAAGGGCATTTATGTCTTATCATGTCGGGCTGCTTCCTAGGCTATAAATAGCCGCCCCCTACAACCACTAGTTGGTTGGCTGCTCCGAGAGAAACTGACACTTGTCATTTGAGAGCATCCCATTCTTCGAGGACTTTGAGCGAAAATCATCAAGTGAGGAAAACCCAAATCCCAAACCCAAACCTACAAACCCCAAAGTGATTGAGCATCACTGAAGAGATTGTTCCTGTGTGGAACCGACGCTTGTTACCTTTGAGGACTGTGTATCCTCCAGACGGTTAGACGTCATTGTCTGAGCATCCAAGAGGAATTGTGGATTGCCGAGTGACCAAGTCTGTGAAGTTTTGAAAGTCACCTATGAAGACTTGCCACTACTGTTGGGCGAGGTCTGTGTGATCTTAGCTCAAGGAGAATACGGTGAGGACTGTGTGTCCAGGACTATGTGTCCTCGAGTTTAAATACTCAGCCGCTCCAACCAGACGTACAACTGTCACAGCAGTTGGAACTGGTCTACCAAATCATTGTCTTCGCCAAGCCAACTGGTTCTATTTCCTCAACCCTTTCATTTCCTCATTATGTGTTGATGTACCTGATCATTACTGCTTGAAGACATTGACTGAAGACTTTCTCTATTTCCTCAATCCTATTTCTTCATTCTGTTTGTCTTCATCTTGCTTATCCTGTGTTTACGCTTTCTGTACTCTGTGTTTGTCTTTCATTTCATCATGATGACTATGTTGTTGCTCTGTTATGCTTATACCTAAGTACTTGTTCCGCTGCGAGTAATTCTTCGCTTAGGAATTTCCTCACCCTGAAATTTCTCAGTGAAGAATTCATAAAAATCACCTATTCACCCCCCCTCTAGTCGACGTAACGCACTTTCACCAGATATAACCAACTCTTTTCAGACCTAGGCTTTCACCGCGAAGTTCGAGATCAGGTGCTCAAGTAGTACCTGTTGGGGAACGTAGCAGAAATTCAAAATTTTCCTACGTGTCACCAAGATCTATCTATGGAGAGACCAGCAACGAGTAGAAAGAGAGTGCATCTACATACCCTTGTAGATCGCTAAGCGGAAGCGTTCAAGTGAACGGGGTTGATGGAGTCGTACTCGTCGTGATTCAAATCACCGATGATCAAGTGCCGAACGCACGGCACCTCCGCGTTCAACACACGTACAGCCCGGTGACGTCTCCCACGCCTTGATCTAGCAAGGAGAGAGGGAGAGGTTGAGGAAGACTCCATCCAACAGCAGCACAACGGCGTGGTGGTGGTGGAGGAGCGTGGCAATCCCGTAGGGCTTCGCCAAGCACCATGGGAGAAGAGGAGGAGGGAGAGGGGCAGGGCTGCACCAACGAGAGATCAAATCGCGTGTTATGGGCAGCCCCTAGGCCTCATATATATAGGGGAAGGGGAGGGCTGCGCCCCCTTTAGGGTTTCCCACCCCAAGGGGCGGCGGCCAGCCTCCAGATGGCATCTGGTGCGGCGGCCAAGAAGGGGGGGAGGAGTCCATCCTCCCCAAGGCACCTCGGAGGTGCCTTCCCCTTTGAGGACTCTTCCCTCTAGGGTTCCCTAGGCGCATGGGCCTCTTGGGGCTGGTTCCCTTGGCCCATGTAGGCCAAGGCGCACCCCCTACA
Organism: Triticum dicoccoides; assembly: GCF_002162155.2. Lineage (NCBI taxonomy): Eukaryota > Viridiplantae > Streptophyta > Magnoliopsida > Poales > Poaceae > Triticum > Triticum dicoccoides. The sequence goes on from NC_041389.1 coordinate 124,672,150, forward strand.
GCCCATGTGGCCCCCCGGGGCAGGTGGCCCCACCCGGTGGGCCCCCGGGACCCTTCCGGTGGTCCCGGTACAATACCGATGACCCCGAAACTTGTCCCGATGGCAGAAACAGGACTTCCCATATATAAATCTTTACCTCCGGACCATTCCGGAACTCCTCGTGACGTCCGGGATCTCATCCGGGACTCCGAACAACATTCGGTAACCACATACAAGCTTCCTTTATAACCCTAGCGTCATCGAACCTTAAGTGTGTAGACCCTACGGGTTCGGGAGACATGTAGACATGACCGAGACGTTCTCCGGTCAATAACCAACAGCGGGATCTGGATACCCATGTTGGCTCCCACATGTTCCACAATGATCTCATCGGATGAACCACGATGTCAAGGACTTAATCAATCCCGTATTCAATTCCCTTTGTCTAGCGGTATTGCACTTGCCCGAGATTCGATCGTCGGTATCCTTATACCTTGTTCAATCTCGTTACCGGCAAGTCTCTTTACTCGTTCCGTAATACTTCATCCCGTGATCAACTCCTTGGTCACATTGCGCAAATGATGATGTCCTACCGAGTGGGCCCAGAGATACCTCTCCGCTTACACGGAGTGACAAATCCCAGTCTCGATCCGCATAAAACAATAGGTACTTTCGGAGATACCTGTAGTGCACCTTTATAGTCACCCAGTTACGTTGTGACGTTTGATACACCCAAAGCACTCCTACGGTATCCAGGAGTTACACGATCTCATGGTCAAAGGAAGAGATACTTGACATTGGCAAAGCTCTAGCAAATGAACTACACGATCTTTTGTGCTAGTCTTAGGATTGGGTCTTGTCCATCACATCATTCTCCTAATGATGTGATCCCGTTATCAACGACATCCAATGTCCATAGCCAGGAAACCATGACTATCTGTTGATCACAACGAGCTAGTCAACTAGAGGCTCACTAGGGACATATTGTGGTCTATGTATTCACACGTGTATTACGATTTCCGGATAATACAGTTATAGCATGAATAAAAGACTATTATCATGAACAAAGAAATATAATAATAACTTATTTATTATTGCCTCTAGAGCATATTTCCAACAGTCTCCCACTTGCACTAGAGTCAATAATCTAGTTCACATCGCCATGTGATTAACACTCACAGGTCACATCGCCATGTGACTAATACCCAAGAGTTTACTAGAGTCAGTAGTCTAGTTCACATCACTATGTGATTAACACTCAATGAGTTTTATGTTTGATCATGTTGCTTGTGAGAGAGGTTTTAGTCAACGGGTCTGAACCTTTCAGATCCGTGTGTGCTTTACAAATCTCTATGTCATCTCCTAGATGTAGCTACCACGTTCTATTTGGAGCCATTCCAAATAACTGTTCCACTTCGAGCTATTCTAAATTGTTGCCCCATTGTACGTATCCGGTATCTCTACTTAGAGTTATCCGGATAGGTGTTAAGCTTGCATCGACGTAACCCTTTACGACGAACTCTTATACCACCTCCATAATCGAGAAAATTCCTTAGTCCACTAGTTACTAAGGATAACTTTGACCGCTGTCCTGTGATCCATTCATGGATCACTCTTGTACCCCTTGACTGACTCATGGCAAGGCACACTTCAGGTGTGGTACACAGCATAGCATACTGAAGAGCCTATGTCTTAAGCATAGGAGACGACCTTCGTCCTTTCTCTCTATTCTGCCATGGTCGAGCTTTAAGTCTTAACTTCGTACCTTACAACTCAGGCAAGAACTTCTTCTTTGACTGATCCATCTTGAACACCTTCAAGATCATGTCAAGGTATGTGCTCATTTGAAAGTACCATTAAGCGTTTTGATCCATCCTCATAGATCTCGATGCTCAATGTTCAAGTAGCTTAATCCAGGTTTTCTATTGAAAAACACCTTTCAAATAACCCTATATGCTTTCTAGAAATTCTACATCATTTCTGATCAACATATACTCATCAGAAATTCTATAGTGCTCCCACTCACTTCTTTGGAAATACAAGTTTCTCATAAACTTTGTACAAACCCAAAATCTTTGATTATCTCATCAAAGCGCACATTCCAACTCCGAGATGCTTACTCCAGTCCTTAGAAGGATCGCTGGAGCCAGCATACCTTTTTAGCATCCTTAGGATCGACAAAACTTTTCTGATTGTATCACATACAACCTTTCCTTACAAAAAACTGGTAAGGAAACTCGTTTTGACATCCATCTGCCAGATTTCATAAATGCAGCTAATGCTAACATGAATCCGACGGACTTTAAGCATCGCTACGGATGAGAAAATCTCATCGTAGTCAACTCCTTGAACTTGTGAAAAAAAACTCTTTGCCACAAGTCGAGCTTCATAGATGGTGACATTACCATCCACGTCCGTCTTCTTCTTAAAGATCCATTTATCTAATGGCTTGCCGATCATCGGGCAAGTCCACCAAAGTCCGTGGATCCGTTCTCGGATTTTATGGCCTCGAGCCATTTATCGGAATCCGGGCCCACCATCGCTTCTCCGTAGCTCGTAGGTTCATTGTTGTCTAGCAACATGACCTTCAAGACAGGATTATGTACCACTCTGAAGTAGTACGTATCCTTGTCATCCCACGAGGTTTGGTAGTGACTTGATCCGAAGTTTCATGATCAATATCATAAGCTTCCACTTCAATTGGTGTAGGTGCAACAGGAACAACTTCCTGTGCCCTGCCACACACTAGTTGAAGAGACGGTTCAATAACCTCATCAAGTCTCCACCATCCTCCCACTCAACTCTTTCGAGAGAAACCTTTCCTCGAGAAAGGACCCGATTCTAGAAACAATTCATATTGCTTTCGGATCTGAATTAGGAGGTATACCCAACTGTTTTGGGTGTCCTATGAAGATATATTTTATCCGCTTTGGGTTCGAGCTTAATCCTGAAACTTTTTCACATAAGCGTCGCAGCCCCAAACCTTTAAGAAACGACAACTTAGGTTTCTCTAAACCATAATTCATACGGTGTCATCTCATCGGAATTACGTGGTGCCCTATTTAAAGTGAATGTGGTTGTCTCTAATGCCTAACCCATGAACGATAGTGGTAATTCGATAAGAGACATCATGGTACGCACCATATCCAATAGGGTGCAACTATGATGTTCGGACACACCATCACACTATGGTGTTCCAGGCGGTATTAATTGCGAAACAATTTCCACAATGTCTTAATTGTGTGCAAAAACTCGTAACTCAGATATTCATCTCTATGATCATATCATAGACATTTTATCCTCTTGTCACAATGATCTTTTACTTCACTCTGAAATTACTTGAACCATTCAATAATTCAGACTTGTATTTCATCAAGTAAATATTCTCAACATCTACTCGAATCATCTGTGAAGTAAGAACATAACGATATTCACTGCATGCCTCAGCACTCATTGGACCGCACACATCAAAATGTGTTCCTTCCAATAAGTTGCTATCTTGTTCCATTTTACTGAAACCGAGGCTTTTCAGTCATCTTGCCTATGTGGTATGATTTGCATATCTCAAGTGATCCAAAATCAAGTGAGTCCAAACGATCCATTTGCATGGAGTTTCTTCATGCATATATACCAATAGACATGGTTCGCATGTCTCAAACTTTTCAAAAATGAGTGAGTCCAAAGATCCATCAACATGGAGCTTCTTCATGCATTTTATACCGATATGATTTACGTGGCAGTGCCACAAATAGGTGGTACTATCATTACTATCTTTTGGCATGAACATGTGTATCACTACGATCGAGATTTCAATGAACCATTCATTTTAGGTGCAAGACCATTGAAGGTATTATTCAAATAAATAGAGTAACCATTATTCTCTTTAAATGAATAACCGTATTGCGATAGACATAATCCAATCATGTCTATGCTCAACGCAAACACGAAATCTCGATGGTAGAGGGAGCGTGCTATGCTTGATCATATCAACATTGGAAACACTTCCAACACATATCGTCAGCTCACCTTTAGCTAGTCTCCGTTTATGCCGTAGCTTTTATTTCGAGTTACTAACACTTAGCAACCGAACCGGTATCTTATACCCTGGTGCTACTAGGAGTACTAGTAAAGTACACATTAACATAATGTATATCCAATATACTTCTATCGACCTTGCCAGCCTTCTCATCTACCAAGTATCTAGGGTAATCCTGCTCCATTGATTGTTCCCCTTATTACAGAAGCACTTAGTCTCGGGTTTGGGTTCAACCTCGGGTTTCTTCATTGGTGCAGCAGCTGATTTGCCGTTTCATGAAGTATCCCTTCTTTCCCTTGCCCTTCTTGAAACTAGTGGTTTCATCAACCATCAACAAATTGATGCTCCTTCTTGATTTCTACTTTCGTGGTGTCAAACATCGCGAATACCTCAAGGATCATCATATCTATCCCTGATATGTTATAGTTCATCACAAAGCTCTAGCAGCTTGGTGGCAATGACTTTGGAGAAACATCACTATCTCATATGGAAGATCAACTCCCACTCGATTCAAGTGATTGTTGCACTCAGACAATCTGAGCACAAGCTCAACGATTGAGCTTTTCTCCGTTAGTTTGCAGGCTAAGAAAATCGTCGGAGGTCTTATACCTCTTGACGTGGGCACGAGCCTGAAATCCCAATTTCAGCCCTCGAAACATCTCATATGTTCCGCGACGTTTCGAAAACGTCTTTGGTGCCTCTACTTAAACCATTTAACTGAACTATCACGTAGTTATCAAAACGTGTATGTTCGATGTTCGAAACATCCACAAACGACGTTTGGGGTTCAGCACACTGAGCAGTGCATTAAGGACATAAGCTTTCTACTGTTCGCATAATTGCTACTATCAACTTTCAACTATATTTTCTCTAGGAACATATCTAAAACATTAGAACTAAAGCGCGAGCTACGACATAATTTGCAAAAGGTCTTTTGACTATGTTCAAGATAATTAAGTTCATCTTATGAACTCCCACTCAGATAGACATCCCTCTGGTCATCTAAGTGATCACATGATCCGAGTCAACTAGGCCGTGTCCGATCATCACGTGAGACGGACTAGTTAACGTCGGTGAACATCTTCATGTTGATTGTATCTACTATACGACTCATGCTCGACCTTTCGGTCTCCGTGTTCCGAGGCCATGTCTGCACATGCTAGGCTCGTCAAGTTAACCCTAAGTGTTTTCGCTGTGTAAAACTGTCTTACACCCGTTGTATGTGAACGTAAGAATCCATCACACCCGATCATCACGTGGTGCTTAGAAGCGACGAACTGTAGCAACGGTGCACAGTTAGGGGAGAACACTTCTTGAAATTTTGTAAGGGATCATCTTATTTACTACCGTCGTCCTAAGTAAACAAGATGCATAAACATGATAAACATCACATGCAATCAAATAGTGACATGATATGGCCAATATCATTTTGCTCCTTTTGATCTTCATCTTCGGGGCTCCATGATCATCATCGTCACCGGCACGACACCATGATCTCCATCATCATGATCTCCATCATCGTGTCTTCATGAAGTTGTCACGCCAACGACTACTTCTACTTCTATGACTAACGCGTTTAGCAATAAAGTAAAGTAGTTTACATGGCGTTCTTCAATGACACGCAGGTCATACAATAAATAAAGGCAACTCCTATGGCTCCTGCCGGTTGTCATACTCATCGACATGCAAGTCGTGAATCCTATTACAAGAACATGATCAATCTCATACATCACATATCATTCATCACATTCTTCTTGGCCATATCACATCACATAGCATACCCTGCAAAAACAAGTTAGACGTCCTCTAATTGTTGTTGCATGTTTTACGTGGCTGCTATGGGTTTCTAGCAAGAACGTTTCTTACCTACGCAAGACCACAACGTGATATGCAAATTGCTATTTACCCTTCATAAGGACCCTTTTCATCGAATCCGTTCCGACTAAAGTGGGAGAGACTGGCACCCGCTAGCCACCTTATGCACCAAGTGCATGTCAATCGGTGGAACCTGTCTCACGTAAGAGTACGTGTAAGGTCGGTCCGGGCCGCTTCATCCCACAATACCGTCGAAACAAGATTGGACTAGTAACGGTAAGCATATTGAACAACATCAACGCCCACAACTACTTTGTGTTCTACTCGTGCAAAGAATCTACGCAATAGACCTAGCTCATGATGCCACTGTTGGGGAACGTAGCAGAAATTCAAAATTTTCCTACGTGTCACCAAGATCTATCTATGGAGAGACCAGCAACGAGTAGAAAGAGAGTGCATCTACATACCCTTGTAGATCGCTAAGCGGAAGCGTTCAAGTGAACGGGGTTGATGGAGTCGTACTCGTCGTGATTCAAATCACCGATGATCAAGTGCCGAACGCACGGCACCTCCGCGTTCAACACACGTACAGCCCGGTGACGTCTCCCACGCCTTGATCCAGCAAGGAGAGAGGGAGAGGTTGAGGAAGACTCCATCCAACAGCAGCACAATGGCGTGGTGGTGGTGGAGGAGCGTGGCAATCCCGTAGGGCTTCGCCAAGCACCATGGGAGAAGAGGAGGAGGGAGAGGGGCAGGGCTGCACCAACGAGAGATCAAATCGCGTGTTATGGGCAGCCCCTAGGCCTCATATATATAGGGGAAGGGGAGGGCTGCGCCCCCTTTAGGGTTTCCCACCCCAAGGGGCGGCGGCCAGCCTCCAGATGGCATCTGGTGCGGCGGCCAAGAAGGGGGGGAGGAGTCCATCCTCCCCAAGGCACCTCGGAGGTGCCTTCCCCTTTGAGGACTCTTCCCTCTAGGGTTCCCTAGGCGCATGGGCCTCTTGGGGCTGGTGCCCTTGGCCCATGTAGGCCAAGGCGCACCCCCTACAGCCCATGTGGCCCCCCGGGGCAGGTGGCCCCACCCGGTGGGCCCCCGGGACCCTTCCGGTGGTCCCGGTACAATACCGATGACCCCGAAACTTGTCCCGATGGCAGAAACAGGACTTCCCATATATAAATCTTTACCTCCGGACCATTCCGGAACTCCTCGTGACGTCCGGGATCTCATCCGGGACTCCGCACAACATTCGGTAACCACATACAAGCTTCCTTTATAACCCTAGCGTCATCGAACCTTAAGTGTGTAGACCCTACGGGTTCGGGAGACATGTAGACATGACCGAGACGTTCTCCGGTCAATAACCAACAGCGGGATCTGGATACCCATGTTGGCTCCCACATGTTCCACGATGATCTCATCGGATGAACCACGATGTCAAGGACTTAATCAATCCCGTATTCAATTCCCTTTGTCTAGCGGTATTGCACTTGCCTGAGATTCGATCGTCGGTATCCTTATACCTTGTTCAATCTCGTTACCGGCAAGTCTCTTTACTCGTTCCGTAATACTTCATCCCGTGATCAACTCCTTGGTCACATTGCGCAAATGATGATGTCCTACCGAGTGGGCCCAGAGATACCTCTCCGCTTACACGGAGTGACAAATCCCAGTCTCGATCCGCATAAAACAATAGGTACTTTCGGAGATACCTGTAGTGCACCTTTATAGTCACCCAGTTACGTTGTGACGTTTGATACACCCAAAGCACTCCTACGGTATCCAGGAGTTACACGATCTCATGGTCAAAGGAAGAGATACTTGACATTGGCAAAGCTCTAGCAAATGAACTACACGATCTTTTGTGCTAGTCTTAGGATTGGGTCTTGTCCATCACATCATTCTCCTAATGATGTGATCCCGTTATCAACGACATCCAATGTCCATAGCCAGGAAACCATGACTATCTGTTGATCACAACGAGCTAGTCAACTAGAGGCTCACTAGGGACATATTGTGGTCTATGTATTCACACGTGTATTACGATTTCCGGATAATACAGTTATAGCATGAATAAAAGACTATTATCATGAACAAAGAAATATAATAATAACTTATTTATTATTGCCTCTAGGGCATATTTCCAACAGTACCACCTTCGATGTCACGCATGTGTTGATCCCAACAGCAACATGCGATATGTGTTCGCCGCCGCTGCACAACCAGCCCTCTGCGTCAAGCCGTCATTCTAGTTTACATCTCCCCACTAAAGTCAACCACGAAATCTGGAAGGAAAAACCCTCACTGAGATCTTTCGGTGGCCACCGCAGTCAGGCCCACCACTACGTCTTCTGATTGGAAGCTGCACATAGGCCTGCCTGCCGCATCCGGCAAAACCTCCTCCGCTGCCTCTCGATGTGTGACCATTGTGATCATCGCCGTGATCAAATCCAAGATGTCACCCCACTGGCATCCACCGCGAGTGCCTTTCCCAGCGGCAGACGGGGCAGGGGGTGCATCAAGGAGAGGGTGCTGGAGGCGTTGGCATGAAATTCAGATGAGCCGGGCGGGATTCAGCAGTCGGAGAGCTCATCGGTCAACTACGTGAGGCAGCCCACGGTTGCAGTTGGAGGAGCACCGACCATGACATCACAACTGTGCACCCGATGGGAGCAAGATCCACGTGGATCCAGCCGCTACTATATCCATTGATGTAGAAGCACGGTTGTCTCTCACTGCTGGAGCGGGAATCAATCACAAAGGGCTTCTACATCAACCTTGCCACCATATCCATTGCCCAAAATTCTGGAGCATGTCCCTCACTGTCGGACCCTTGAGGTTGATGTGGAGGACAAGCCATGGCTCCCTTGGCCTTCCCTTGTCGAGAGACGCATTGGGGAGATCACGGTGCTTGGATCTGAGGGAAAGGGAGGGAGTAGGTCACGCATGAAGGAATTCCACCGTTGCTGGCTACCAGCGGGCTTTTCCCGGCGTCAAGTGCCGATAGCGGCGAGGGCCGTTGGCAGAGATTGTAGCACCAACGTCGGGGAGATGAGACTCCCGTCCGTGTCGCCTCTGGGAGACCGCACGGGCGCAGTAATGATTTTTCTTTTGACCTATTTTTTTGCGAAAAGGATCAGATCTATTATAAAAATTCACCAAAGTATAAAGCATCTCAGACATAATAAAAATTGCGTTGAGATTCTAAGACCACCGAATGACCACTACTGCCGCAAAAACAAGCCGCTGACGTGCCGTTGTCGCTGCTCCTCTATCGGAGCTGGCTTGACCTTGTCAATGAAAAACGAGAAGTCTCTGTGCATATGCCCTGGAGCTGCAGTTGTCATCGTTGAAACCTATATAGATCTGAAGCACCTACATGAAATCTCGCCAAATGACGAGAAGCCCTAACCTCACTTTCTCAAGGAGATGACGAGAATCTACGCCGGAGCTCCATCGATTACGTCGAGACGGACGAACTCGAGGAGGATCGAAACCCGGAAGACAAACTCAAGGAAGAAGCGCCGCCATCTACACGAGCGCCGCACCTGCAGGACTAAAAAACCCTAACCTAAACTACTAGCCGGAGAAAAGGCACCGGGATTCCCCTCCCGCCACCGGCCATTGAAGCGGCAGGCAGAGGGAAGGCAAATTCACGGGCTCACCGGTGAAGTCTGAAGGGGAGAGATTGCCCTAACCGCCTAGGGTTAGGGAAGAAAAATTTGAGGAAGTTCGACCTAGGGTTAGGACCCCCTAGAGACTTGACCTATAAATTAAGCAAGTCTGCAAATGCACTAAGTCCACAAAAAAGTATTCCCTATGTTTCATATTAGATTTTTCTTAAGATAAAATTAATCAAATTTATATTAAATATAACATCTACAATATCAAATACAATATGAAAATATATTTCGTTGTGAATGTAATAGTATTGAATAGGTATATCTTATGTGATGACTTAAGACAGCCTAATACGCGGAGTACAATATTATGATGTTCAACTTAAAATAGAAATACGACAATGGCATATGTGAAACATCAACAACAAGATGATCATGTCCAAGTGCTTGCACCTTCTTTTAAACGAAAACCATGGGCACGTCCGGATTCGATTAAGCATGAAATCAAAAATCAATTCATATATAGCATTTCAGTTCCAGCAAGAGAACCAAGTATACTAAACAGGTTGGTTGGAGGTAGCAAAAAGGTGAGAAAGAAAACAAAGAACCATGTACATAAAGAAAAGAACTCAGGAGACGCCGGGAGGGCTCACCATCACCACCTCCGAGCGTGACGCTTTCTTGTCCTTATTTTTAAAACAAATGACAAAAGCTTTGCCATATTTCATTGATTAAGAAGAGAGTAAAGTAATATGTACAAATGGT
>NC_041389.1:124682528-124703441 GCF_002162155.2 Triticum dicoccoides
CCCCGAATAACAATAGCAAGCACCGGCAACAACCCAAAGTGTCGCCTCTTTCTTGATGCTGGAGAATATGATCGAGGTATGGTTGACACATTCTGGAAGGCTCATTCCAAATTTCTTGGGTGACGAGCATGAGGATTGATGTGCGGCAGCCATCATAGGAACATCGGCCCGGGTGGTGACTGCTACCCACCAATCGTGAACCGAGTCAAAGTTTTACCAAATCATGGGGTCGAGGCCATGACGGTCAAGAAAGTTCTTTTATCATGTTGTAAATTTTAATGGAGAAACCAACAATGAAAGAGAATATGAACCTACATTTCTGGCTCCTTCTTTCATAAATGGCAAAAACTATAAATAGGCTAACTCCTCTGAGCCACACGATCCACACTCCAAACATGATTTTGGTTGATGAGCCAAGCGAATACTTTGCACTTCGAAGTGACCAAGGCTCCCAAATGGTAGGCTCGAACATGGAGGATGTAGTACCAGTGAACTGAGCCTGGTAAGCAGATGAGGTGGAATAGCACAGTTCAACCATGAGTTCCAAATGATGGTGTCACCGTTCTCGGTCCTTGTTGTCCACAAGAATGATCACCGCTCCTTGACCCAGAGCAACAGGGCAGTGGGCTCTCTCCGACAACAACTTGGTGTGCGCAAGTGCTTTTCCGTGGAGCAAGATTTCGTTCTTGTCAGTGCCCTTGAGTGCCTTTTTGTTGGGTTCTGGCTACTCCTGTGCTCAGGCTCGCCGTCGAGTTGGTGGCGTCCTATAGGGCACTTGAGCTTTGCTCTGCATAACTCTCTATGTTGGTATTTATCTCATTGATATGCTTTTGTGAGAAGATTTCATTATCTCATTGATATGCTTTGTGAGAAGATTTCATTATCACCTTGCATGAGTTTGAGCATAAGGCTTTATATTTATAAAGCGGGGATGGGAAATATTTCAAAAACTAGGCATGATCCCCTCCCTATCCTAACCTTTACCATGCGTAAATGCTAGCAAAAAAAACACTAATGGCATATTTTAATTAAATCAAAAAATATGTGTAATTTTAGGCTCTCATTTGTGGAGGGAAAAAAATGAAAAAAGGGTTAAGCTTTGTTTCTGAAACCAAAAAATATTACACAAACAAACTATGTTTTGTCATGCTGGCGGTAGCTGATCCACCTCCACACCTCCTCCCTCTGCCAGATTCAAAGCTCGCGCGTCTGGCGATGCCTGGGGAAGGTGTAGCTCCATCCCCCTTCTTGGTTCTGACTATCGTTTTGTCTGCCTCATCTCCGAATCATGATCTGGCGGTTATGGGTTGCTCAGGCTCGGCCCAAGGCAAAATCCCTGCTCGGATTGTCGATGCTAGCAGTGACGACACTCGCGGGTGTCGTTCTACCTTCTTGCAGGCGCTGCCAGGGCCTTTATCTGCGCCCTCTTCAAGCTTAGAGGAAAGTCTAGGTACGGTTCGAAGAACCGGCTGGCGACGACTCCACGACGTCGTTTCCTTTCTGAAGACGTCATCTTGCTTGCTCGCGGTGTCCGTCGTGTTGGTTGTGTTTTATCATCTGTTCGTGCCAAGCATCCCTTGTCCCTCTATCTATGTCATATGTTGTACCTTTCTTTGAACTCATTTTAATTCTTTTTTCGTCGAGGCAACGGTGCCGTGAGTGCTCAAGTGGGCCTCCAAGCCCATTTTTCTTCGGTCGTCAAAGATCTTCTCGTCTTGGCACAGCCAAAACATGTTTACCAAAAAAGAAAAAAAGGAAAAATCATGTGCACGGAATTGCACTGTCCCTACAAGTGCGCATGGCTTACGTCAGTCAGCCACGTTACGTGTCTGCTCCTCCACCACAAAGGCATGTCGACAGGGCAACGACTCACATTAATCAAGATGATGATGTGTAGGCATGGAGCTACCCTCAGCTGATGATCAGCTAGTGCTCAGTCACCGCCCGATCCATGGGTCTACCTGTACGATGAGGAAGATGTTCATGGTGGCGGGCGCTGCTTTGTTGCTAGCCGCCGCCGTCGTCTGCTCCTCGGCGGACGGCGAGAGCGAGGCTCGCCGTCGCGCAGTCCCCGCGGTGTACGTGTTCGGCGACTCCCTCGTGGACGTCGGCAACAACGACTTCCTGCCGCCGCCGGCGCCCAGGGCGGGTTTCCCCTGCGGCGTCGACCTGCCGCGCGCGATCCCCGGCGGACGGACCGGGAGGTTTACCAACGGCTACAACCTGGCCGACATCATCGGTAAGTCTGAAGATAATTTTAGTTGTGCAGACCTTGTGCATTCGCTGTGCCTATGCTTCACACTGCTGTTAGCCCACAGATCTGAAGCTAATTTAGTCTGATCCGGTTACCGATTTAGAGTTGCCAAGCTGCTTGAGATGATGCAAATTAAACGATGCCTTCAGATATTTTGAGTGCCAGCTCGCTCAAATCTTTGCCAAAACTTACAGGAAATTACAGACAGGACCTCATATAAAGTGGTGGGCAATAAAGTTTACAAACACGTGGTCATATAAGCGGAAAATTACATATACATCCTGGGTTCTTGCAAACAGGACTCTGAATGATCACAGATTAAAGATTGCAGTTGGGTCTAAATCTGCTCAAGAATGGAACCAATCTCGCCAGCTGGGGACGAAACCACTTTGTCTGATGAGACCTCCACAGACCACAGTAGAATATGCAATGGACTCCACCCTGAAGCAGCACTGCCTCTAACTCTGCCATCATGTCCGGGAGGCATAAACTTGACCGCTCTTCGGCCATAGAATACAACGGCTCGTCGGAGGAGACCGCCCTTCGACCATCACGTGGGCATCATAGCTCCTCCAAAACCATTGTTGTTGATGCGCACGGTCCCCATTTGTAGCACCCAGATCTCAATACAAATGTGCATGATACTCATTATGGTACTTCCAACTACAAGAGGTCTAATAGCAATTCGCTTGAAATGCTGCATACTGTCTTTCCAAATGTTGCAGTTATTACCATTTTATTTAGAAATTCTATGTGTTTATTTCCGTTCCAATTTGGTAATACTAATACATACATTACTTATGTATATATACACAGCACAATGTGTGGGGTTTGACATGAGCCCCTTAGCTTACCTCTCCTTGACGCCGCAAACGATCCTTGACCTCCTGAGCGGCCGCGTTGGGGCCAATTATGCTTCCGGTGGATCAGGAATCCTTGACGACACTGTATGTATGTACAAATGTACATAATTTAGAACCTGCACTTACATCACTCGAGTTACTATCCACACACACAGTATGATTTTGCCCAATCAACACCTCTTATTTCTGCACATATCTTAGTTCGTTATGTTTATTAGCAGTGCAAATTAGACCCTGAAGTCTGAAGAGGGAGAGTACTTGTTGTGAATTAAGCTTGATTGACATTTACTATCTCGGTTTCAAGGTAGATGATGTGCTATAAAGCATGCAGTAAAGCTTCTCTAACTTTGACATTCGAATGTAAGAATATTATTGTGACTGGTCAAATGGAAACAATACCATCAGGATTTTCATAAAAAAATATGTTATGATTCTCAAATTTTAATTTTATTGCTGACATATCCTTATGAACCAAATTAACTGCAGTTTAGAGAATGTGTCCATGTTTTCAGTTACATGTGACCTCTGCCTAACAAAATGTAGGGGAACGGCACGATCACCCTCCGAGAACAGATCAAGCTGTTTGCAGACACCAAGGTGACCATGATCGAGGCCAACAAGCTGCGAAATAATAGGGTCAATCGCTTGCTGTCCCGGTCCCTATTCCTCATCAGCACCGCAGGCACGATTTCTCGGCATTTAGTGACGGTAGGGCAACCAGAAGTGATGCATCGGCCTACATCGCCAAAACGGTCACCACCTACCTCAAGCACATCAAGGTAGGTTCACGTGAGCAACAGGAGGTTGAAATCTTGTCTGGTATTTCGGGAGATCTCAGTGACATTTGATTTCAGATAAACCTTGTCAGTATGTCCATCTCAATGTCCAGGATGTTATTTTAACTTGACTGTTTTCATAACATTTTGCCAGAATAGCAAAAGAACCACACATGTTTAAATGAAATCTCTTTGACCCTCATAATTTCAAACGCACGGATGCACACACACAATATGTGGGCAGGAGTTGTACAGGCTGGGGGCACGGAGGCTAGGACTGCTGGATGCGCTGCCCATCGGATGCTTGCCGGGCTGCAGAATTTCCTTTGGACATGATGGCACGTGTGACACCACTGCCAACTCTCTGGCCCGGCGGTTCAATGCCCTACTCCGGCTTGAAATGGCCAGCGCCACGGCAGCTTCGATGCCAGGCATGGAGTACTCCATCGCCAGCATCTACGGCATCTTCTCCGACATGATCACCAACCCGGAGCTGGACAACGGTTAGCTCTCTTTGCCTGAGTTCGATGCAACAAGGGTCAATTTCTTTCTTCAAAATTTCTATTACAAGGTCTGCGCAATCAAAAATATATTGGAGTAAAATGGAATGAAAACATTCGGCTAATCTATACACGGTTACCTCTGAGCCACCAATCGGTTACTGGAACACTGGATCGTTCACCGATCTCTGTGAAAGTCAAACTGTTTCATGTAATAATTCTTCTGCATTCCTAACGGCGCGCCGTCCGGTTGTTCTTACCTAATGAACCGTTGGATCGTATCATCAGGACTGCAGGAGGCGACTAGCGCGTGCTGCGGAGGAGGGAGGCTCAACGCGGAGCTCAACTGCTCGGCGAGCTCGAACCTTTGCACCGACCGCGACGGCTACGTGTTCTGGGACAAGGTCCATGGGACGCAGGCCGCCTACCAGCGAGCCGTTGCCGCCATGTTCGACGGCGCGGCGGCGACAAAGTTCACGGAGCCCGTCAGCTTCGGGCAGTTGATCACCGGGAAACAGGCAGCGCCGGTTGCCGTGTTAGATAAACTGGAGCGTCCGTGCGTGGATTTGGAAGCTGTGATCTAGCCAAGGGAAGGGAATTCGGAGGATTCTTCCGCAGTGTTCGGTGCAGTACATCTTCAACTCTGTTGAGCCATCACCAGGCAGCAAGCCTGGTAAGCTATCTCAAAAAACAAAAACTCTGTTGAGCCACGGATGTCATTCCTGCCACAGCAACCATCGAAATTAAGGGTCTCTTTGAGTCAAAGGATTTTCATGGGATTTTTGAAGGATTATAATCCTTAGGAATTTTTCCTACATTCGTCGTTTGATTCGTAGGATTGAATCCTATAGGATTTTTTCCTAAGGATTCATTTGTACTACATTTCACAGGAATTCTAACATCCACTCAAACCTCTTGGAAGAAATCCTTTGTTTTTCCCGTGACACAATCAAACAAACACAAATCCCATAGGGATCCAGTGGACATGCCATTCCGATCCTACATTTTCCCTATTCCTGTCCTTTTGCAATCCTATGAATCAAAGAGGCCCTAAGGTGGAACTACATGCGATCTCTAGGAGTTAGGGTGTTGTATGTCCGCGCGTCCAAAGTCCAAACTACCCCTCGCCTCGATGTTCCCTCCCTTATGTCTCTTGCATTAACTTAATCAAATCATACTAAAACCTTAACTAAATTGAAACTTTTCTCATCTTCCTTTACACATATTCAAATCAAATCCATGGTCGAGGATTGAGTCAGGGTGACTCCACCGCCCCTGCTTTGTCCTCGCCATTGACCCTCTGCAGCAGCAGATCCTCGATGTTGCCATGGAACATGACTTTTTACACAAGATTAGAGGGAGGGTGATCCTTGTATGCTGATGACGCGGCCATCTTGGTCACTCCTGCCACACAAGACGTCTCCTCTCCTTTGGCGAGGTCACCAGGCTTGCAACAAACTTTCAGAAGAGCTCTGTCGTCCCTATCCGTTGCGGGTACTTAAATCTAGACAAATTCCTTGGTGGCCTTTCAGCCATGCGACATCCTTCCCTTTGAAGTATGTTAGCACCCTCACCATGCATATCGCTTGGGTGATTGGAACGAGACGAATGCGAGAGTGTTCCGAAAAACAATCGACACCATTCTACATTCTAAAGCTTATTAAGGGTGAGGCCAAACTTTGGGTCACCGCGAGGGCTAGACACTTGGGTGCTATGATGTCGCGAGAGTAATCGGTTAAATTACTACTCCCTCCGTTCACTTTTGTAAGACGTTTTAGACATTTAAGACAACACCCAAAACAGTTCAATTTTAGCTGTCTTAAACATCTTACAAAAGAGAACAGAGGGAGTATTAACGATGAAGGCCTCCTGAGGGAGAAGACTCATGGGAGTATCAAAGGCCACGTACGGGTGAAGATTCCTCTTGTGGAATTCAAGCCCTCCTTGTCCTAAGACTTGGGGGAAGAACTATCTCTTGTTTCATTTCTTTCTTTGAATGATTTGGATCAAGGATCTATCTGTGTGTATCTTTTATCATCTACATGTATTGATTTGTGTGTTTCCCTAGTGTTTTCTCTCTATTCCCCCTTGTGTTCTTTGTGCTCATCCTCAAATCCGCTTCTAGTGCGTGAAAATTGGGCCACCATAGGGTTTGCCCCGTATTATATGTTTTCACTCAAAATTTTAAGACTGCCGCACAATACTATTGCTGCATCACATTCGTTACAATTTTATCTTTTTGAGTGAAAAATAAACAAAGTCAAACTTTTAAAATGTTTTGAGCACTCAATTTAGTATGACAGATATATAAAAAATGGCAAAATTGGTCGTGTCACTGCTAGTCAAACTATGCAAAAATCTTTGCATCACGTGTATGGTTAACGTGTGTGTGATTCCTTTTTTTGCACATCCAACAACTTAAGTAACCAAAGATTTTCCTCCTAGAATCTTTGCCCTTGCAGAAAAAGCTGCAGTCCACTTTGCTAGGCCACTGGATTAAGTAAACACAGGGTGTATGAACAGCACTTGAGTCCTTTTCGAAGAAAATGAACAGCACTTGAGTAGCCACATGCCGATTTCCATTTATATTGCCAAAGTGCCACTCACGCACTATACATCATGGTCTCACTAACTTTGATCAACAACAACAATAATGTGCAAACAATTTTTCATTTCTCTAAGCATATGGCCGGTCCCTTGGTCGCTGGCTAACATGGCTTTAACCCCAAAAGGAATATCTCGAAAATATTTTAAAACATGGCTTTAACATGTTCCTTGAGTGCTAGTCGGGTGTGTGTGGTCTTCGCCGGTTTCCCTTGATTAACCGTGCCATGTACGGTCTTTGGGTCCGATTTCCCTTATTAACTGGACCAATTCTCTTCTTCTTAATGCAATGCGGGAGCTCCCCGCCCTCTGACGGGGTTCCGTCAAAAAAAAATATCTCAAAAATATTAAACTCGAAAAAGGGAAGGGAAAGAAGTGTGAAAAATCAGTAGCTTTTGGAGCTAGCAGTGGCCGCAATCATGATGGAGAACCATGCTGGACACTGATTTCTTGCTGGAGGATCGAACACTACTCGTACTAACTACCTCCTCGATCGCTTAGACATAAAATAGAATGTGCATGGCTACTTGATTAGTATTATGGTGAGACATTATACATTAGTAAGCCAAAGCGGGTAGCGACGACACTGGCTGATAACGCAGCGAGGGCGCAGCGGCCTTTCATGTACGAAGTGGCTTGGGCAAGACACGCGGATTATGATGATATGATAGCCGCTGCATGGGAACAGGCCCATGCGGCCAATCATATGCAGCCGGGCGTGGGGGCGGCATGCAAGCAGTTTGGATTGATGGCCAAGGCAATGCAAAAGTGGAGTAAAGAGGTGTTCGGGTCAATACGAAAACAAATCAGGCACCTGAAGTGGCAGCTTCGTGATGCGAAGGAACGGGCTATGAAGACGGGATATAGGCAGGAGATAAAGGATATTGAGGACCAGTTGCATGAGATATATGAGCGGGAGGAGATATACTATAAACAGAGATCGAGAGTGGACTGGCTACAATACGGAGACCAAAATACGCAGTACTTCCAGAACAGAGCGTCGCATAGGAAGAGGAAAAATACGGTGAAAGCGTTAAGGAGGGAGGATGGTACGAGATGTACAGATGATGATGGCATGCGTGCAATGGCCGCACACTTCTATGAGCGATTGTTCACGTCTGAGGGGTCAAGGGAGGTGGACAAAATCTTGATGCATATTGAGATGACAGTGACAGATGAGATGAATGCGCGGCTGACAGCACCGTCTACGGATGATGAGATTGAACAAGCACTATTCCAGATGGGACCAACAAAAGCTCCGGGCCCGGATGGCTTTCCGGCTATCCGAGATTTCCTGGCTGGAAGAACAACTCCCGATGGATTCAATGATACTGTGATCGTGATGATTCCCAAGGTGGCCTCTCCGGAGTTGCTTGCTCAGTTCCGACCCATTAGCCTATGCAATGTCTTGTATAAGATTGCATCAAAAACCTTGGCTAATAGGCTTAAGGTGGTGTTGCCTATGCTGATTGCGGAGGAGCAAAGTGCCTTTGTCCCAGGAAGGTTAATGACAGATAACGTGTTGGTTGCTTACGAGTGCGTGCATGCAATTAGGAAGAGGAAGAGGAGGAAACCACTTTGTGCGATTAAGCTTGACATGATGAAGGCATATGACAGAGTGGAGTGGACCTTTCTCGATCAGGTGATGACACAGTACGGTTTCTCTGCTCACTGGAGAGAGATGATTATGAGATGTGTCAGGACTGCAAGTTTTTGCGTCAAATTGAATGGGGGGCTTTCACACAGATTTAACCCGAATAGAGGACTGAGACAGGGAGACCCGCTGTCCCCCTACCTTTTTCTTTTCTGTGTTGAAGGTTTTTCAGCCCTAGTGAAGCATGCACAGGAGGAGAAGAGGATCAAGGGTGTCTCGTTTGGGAGCACTGGCCCCACGGTCACTCATTTGCTGTTTGCTGATGATAGTATTGTGTTTTTGGAGGGATCTCATGATAACTTTCTTTGTCTACGTGAGATCTTGCAGGACTATGAGGAGGCTTCGGGTCAAAAAGTTAACTTGGATAAATCAGCAATATTTTTTGGCAACGGGTGTGATGAGGAGGATAAGGTGGCGCTCAAACAAACTTTGGGTATATCCTCGGAGGCGCTGAGTGAGCGCTACTTAGGGTTACCAACGGTTGTTGGGAAATCTAAGTGTCGGTGTCAAAACCGGCGGATCTCGAGTAGGTGGTCCCGAACTGTGCGTCTAGGCGGATGGTAACAGGAGACAAGGGACACGATGTTTTACCCAGGTTCGGGCCCTCTCGATGGAGGTAAAACCCTACGTCCTGCTTGATTAATATTGATGATATGGGTAGTACAAGAGTGGATCTACCATGAGATCAAGGAGGCTAAACCCTAAAGCTAGCCTATGGTATGATTGTTGTGTCCTACGGACTATAGCCCTCCGGTTTATATAGACACCGGAGAAGGCTAGGGTTACACAGAGTCGGTTACAATGGTAGGAGATCTACATATCCGTATCACCAAGCTTGCCTTCCACGCCAAGGAAAGTCCCATCCGGACACGGGACGGAGTCTTCAATCTTGTATCTTCGTAGTCTTGGAGTCCGATGGACGATGATAGTCTGGTTGTCCGGACACCCCCTAGTCCAGGACTCCCTTAGTAGCCCCTGAACCAGGCTTTAATGACGATAAGTCCGGCGCGCATAATGTTCGGCATTGCAAGGCGGGTTCCTTCCTTGAATAATCCAGAGAAGATCATGAACACCAGGATAGTGTCTGGCTCTGCAAAATAAATTCCACATTCCACCGTAGAGAGAATAAAATGTACACCAGTCCAATCTACTGACGTATTATGCGGCATGACATCACACCGCTACCAAGCCTTTATTTGAATCGTTTTTTATTATACCACCTCAGCACGTTTAGCGAAGCGGTTTCCTTGGCACGTCCTGTCGAAGCAGAGATCGTGTTCCCCTTACTCCGGGATTCTCATCAATACGGACATGGGTAACCCAATCGCGCCCGTCGCCACGTCTCCTCTATCGAAGGTGGATCACGAACGGTCACGGAGACGACTCTTGGTATTTTCCCCCTTTATAAGAGGACCAAGGCTCGTTTCTTTTCTTCAACCTTCCATCGAATCTTCTCCTTGCTCCAAGTTCCAACACCCAGAGCCCCAGATTCGAGCACTTCGGATCTTCAACCATGTCCGGCTCTGACCTCCAGGGTCGGTGGATGCCCTCCTCCGTTACGGAGGAGGACGTGCTAAAGCTGCGTGAGGCCAAGTACCTGTCCTATGAGATTTCGCACAGGTTGCCCGCCCAAGGGCAGGTCGTGCCCACTCCCGAGCCCGGCGAGTACGTCGTCTTCGTATCCCACCTCCGTCGGGGTTTAGGCTTCCCGACGGACCCCTTCGTGAGAGGGCTCATGTTCTACTACGGGCTGGACTTTCACGACTTGGCTCCGGAGTCCATCCTCCATATCTCCGCGTTCGTTATCGTCTGCGAAGCCTTCCTCCGTGTCACCCCCCACTTCGGCCTGTGGCTGAAGACCTTCAATGTGGAGCCGAAGATGATCGGGGGGCATCAAGCGGAGTGCGGTGGGGCGACCATAAGCAGAAGGGCCGATGCCCCGTGGCCCGAGGGCTCCTTCCAAGAGGAGCTCGGCTTGTGGCAGCAGGAGTGGTTTTATATCACCGCTCCGAAGGGCAGCAAGCAAAAGCCGCCACCTTCATTCTGCCCGGGACCTCCACGCCAACTGATGTCGTGGGTCAACCAAGGGCTCAATTGGGGGCCGTCCGAAGACGTGCCTTCATTGCAGGGCCGGATTCGAGACCTCCAGGCGAGGGAGATCAATCTGGTTGTGGTGATGCAGGTTATGCTAACCAGGCATCTTCTGCCCTGCAAACGCCGTCCTTTCCAGTTATGGGAGTTCAATCCGGAGGGACCACGAATTCTCCAACACTTCATGGGTACAACGCCCGTGGAGATGTACAAGTTGTTCTTTGGACCGCAGGTAGCGTGTCCGGAATTTACTGAGGACGCAGGCCTAAGCTGCGTCCGGAATTTACCGAGGACGCAGGCCTAAGCTGCAATCGCCCGGATACTCAGGTAAATAGCTCAGAGTCCGGTCGTTCTGTTTATCTGCTTTTCTAGAGTTCGCCTCCTGACCCATTACTCTTCATCAGGAGTGGGTAGCACGATCGAAGCTGATAAGGTGTCCGGCCCCCCTCCCAGAGACCGCACTGGAGCCCGTGCTGGTCAGAATGTTGGAGGTCGCGCCCATAGAAGGGAGCGATGGGGAAAATAGAGGAGCTATCATTTCGCCCAAAGGGGCGTCTGAAGAGGGGGGATAAAAAAACCCCTCCTTCCAGGGGGAGAAGAGGACCGCCTCCGAAGATCCGGAGGCCAAAGGCCCTAAACGGGGGAAGAAATCTTCACCGGGGGGTCCTGTGTCCGGGGAGAACCCGGACGTACAATTGTCTCTAAAGGATCAGCCCTCCAGCGAGCCGTGAGTAGGAAAAGGGGAGTTCATTAATAAGAAAATACCTCCATTTGTGCTTCTGTGGATAACCGAAACTTTACTTTACAGTTCGAATTTGCGGACTTCTCAGGTGAGTTCGTCTTCGGGGGATCTTCGTCCGGAGATGATGGAGAGCGAGACGCCTCCGTCTGCTGCGCCGCCGGACAGGGCAGACGAGCCTGAAGTATCATCACGGAGGGTATCCCAGAGCCCGGTGGGGCCGAAGAGTTCGGCACCGGTTAGTGTCCGTCCGGGGGAGCTGAAGAGTCTGCTTGAGAGGGCGTCCATCTCAGAAGATCACCGTGCTTTGATGAGTATGGTGATCGGGAGGATTTCGTCCGCCGAGAGCGGATTGCATAATGCCGCCAGGAGTTTGCTGGCGGGATTTGAGGTATGCAAGAATGACGCACCTTTTTGACAGTTTTGCACATAGAAGTGCGCCCTGTGTAGATAGTAGCCCCTGAGACTCGGTAGGTTGTCGAAAGCGACAGCATGCCGAGGATCAAAATCTCAAGTAATGAATGTCGCCGTTCCTATGCAGGTGGCGGATAATCCGAGGGCTAGCCGGACTAGTGGAGTTGCCGAGTTAATGCGGCAACTTGACGTGGCGGATGCGGACATCGCGCTTGTCAACTGGCGACTTGACGAGTCGCAAGGTAAAGGAATTCTCCACAGTCGCTTATTTAAGGGGGTCAAAGCCCACCTCTGATAATGTATATGTTGTGATACAGACGGTGCTGCTGCTGTGGAGAGCCTTCGGGCCGAACTTGCTCAGGCTAAGGAGCAAGCCCGAAGGAGTGATGCGGCTGCCTCGAGGGCGGCCGAGGAGTTGAAAGCCGAAAAGGCTGCACACTGCCTAAGCAGGGAAAAGATGGCCGAATTGGCCGTGAAATTAAAAGATGCTGCCGACCGCAATGAGGCTCTTGAAAAGGAGCGCTTATCGGAGCGGGAAGACCTGGGGAAGGCCACCGCCGAGGCCAAGGATGCCCGTTCTGCAATGCAGGCTATGAAGGAGAAACTACGCCAGGCCGGAGATATTGTGGCTGGCAAGCCTTTTCTGTTGCGTCGCCGGTTTACGGATCAAAAGTATGCTCTACTCGGCCAGCTGTGGGGTCCGGAGGATCCATATATGGACTTAGCGGCAAGTGCGGCTGATGTCGTTGAGCACTTCCGGAGCCAGAAGGATCACAAGACAGAAGAGCTATTTTGGTCTCAATTCCATAGTCCGGATCGTTCACTTCCGTTGACCGATCGGTTGGCTGAATGGGCTGAGCTAAATAGATTGTCCGGACTTGCCATGACTGATATCGTGGCTCATGTCTGGCCAGAGAGGCCCAAGGCGACGAGCTATTTCGGCTTATTGCAGTAATTTCTTGGAGCGGTGCCGCACATCAAGGAGATGAAGCGGTCGGCCTGCATTGAAGGCGCGTGGATGGCCCTTGCCCGTGTGAAGACACATTGGACAGAGATGGATGCCACCGCTATTGCCGCCCAGGGTTCGGACGAAAGCCGGTTACCCGCTGAGCACTATTTTGGGGAAGTTATGCGTGGCGCTCGTGTGATAGAGTCGCAGTGCTCAAAAAATGTTACGTTCAAATGAACATTTTTATCTTGTAAGACAATGATCATAATGTAACCACTTTTTATACTTGTGTGTCCCAAGTATTAAAATATCTCCTATGCGGCCGTTTATGTATACATTTGTATAACCTGAAAGATTGCAGTCTTCGGCTTCAGCCCCCACGCACAAGGTGCGGGGGTGTTCGCAAAAATAGCGCGTTTTCACACTTAATCTGACGTCTCGGTCCTGTTAAGGAGGTGGTAGCGTAGCAAACGAGGCAATCCGGACTATGATGCTTTATCACTTTCACTTAGCCAGTAGAGTTCGAGGGTGGGGCTACGATATAGCCCCTTGGGGCACCGCGCTTTTCCGAATTCGGGGCACGTGTGTGCCTGACCGGGAAACGGTCCTTTGTCAAAGCGGGGAATTCTAAACATTCTAGTAGTCGATCGAGTGGTTGACCAGTCTCTCGCTATATCATGACAGTCAGTTTTCGGCTTTCTCTACTGAGGTGCTCGCCCAGCCGAACTGGGGCACAATCGCAGTAGTTCTCCTGGTGCCGCGTTAGCCGATGATACGGAACGTAAGGCAGCAAAACACAGGAGCCGGGCAAACCCAACATTTGACCAAAGACATGATTCGGAGCTGATGCATATAATGCCTAACTCGAGACGCCGAACACTCCCTAAGGTGTTCGGTCTTTATAATAATGGGCAGAACAACGCCCTAAGCCCCTAGTGTCCAGGTACGGGCATGGTCCTCTGACGCGGCCAATGCCAAAACGTCAGGCTCCGCTTTGGTTATAAGAAGAAACCAGGGGAGAATAACAACAAGAGACAGTAAAAAAGGTTTACGCAGGGTCTTAATCTGAAAAGAATCCTAGCGACGGGTCCCTACTGCACGTCTGCGCCTGTGTCTCCATTGCGCCGTTATCCTGGACGGGTGTGCATGTTGTTCATCTGTAAAAAGAGAGGAACTTAGTTTGAAAAGAACTCGTGCGAAAAAAGTATATGTGGAAGAAGAAATGTAAATAAGTAGAGCGGGGTCTGTATGAACTCGCTGTTGTTTGTGCGCGCAGCCCCTTGTAAAGGGATGTGCGGCTAGGGAGCCCCTAGCTTACTTATGCCGGACTCGTCTAACCGTGTCCGGGGTCTTTAAGTGACCCTCGCACTGAAATGATGCCACGTGGGCCGGGCATCTTGAGTGTAAGAGACGCGTAATGTGGTATGGCGTTGAAACGGATAAAAGCCTCTCGTCCCAAGAGTGCTTGATATCCACTTTTATATGGGACGATATGAAAGATTAGTTTTTCGCGTCGAAAGTTGTTCGGTGATCCGAATACAACTTCTAGTAATAAGGAGCCTGTGCACTTGGCGTAAGGGCCCGGCGTCACTCCTTTGAAGGAAGTGCGGCTGTGTCGAATTTTAGTAGGGTCTATCCCCAACTTGCGGATTGTGTTTGGATACAGCAGGTTTAAGTCGCTGCCTCCGTCCATCAGGACTTGTTTAAATTGTAGTCCGTCGATTATGGGATCCAATATCAGGGCAGTCCATCCTGCATTTCGAACGCTTCTGGAATAATCCAGGTGGTCGAAAGTGATTGGTTTTGATATCCAATCTCTATGTTCCGCTGGGTTGGATCGTGCGAGTCCCATTTTAACGGGAGCCGCACTGTTTTTCCATATTGTCACATGAAGTGAATTTACTGTTTTGACCTCTTGTGGGAAATTCTTTTGTTTTCCGGTGCTCTGCTGGTGGGGTTTGTCATCTTCACTTGACGCGTCGAGCCCCTTGTGTTTGGCGTTTAGTCGGCCGGACTGTTTGAAAACCCAACAATCTCGATGGGTGTGGTTTGCAGGCCTTCTGGGGGTATTGTGGATTTGACATATCCGACCCAAAATCTTGTTTAAGTTGGATAGCTCATCGCTGTCATCCTTAAGAGGTGGTGTTTTGTTGTTTGGCCGCGAGCTTTTGAATCCGGCGTTGACTGCCGTGCTCTTTGGGCTTTTCTCTTTATTCCGGCGCTGCTCTTTTCTGCGCCGTGATTTTCCGTTTTCATCTCTGATCTCGGATGTACTTGGGTCGCTGGTGCTGCATCTTGCTAGCCAGCTATCCTCTCCCGCACAGAAGCGGGTCATGAGACTTGTTAGCGCGGACATTGTCCTCGGCTTCTCTTGACCGAGGTGTCTGGCAAGCCATTCGTCTCGGACGTTGTGTTTAAAAGCTGCTAAGGCTTCGGCGTCCGGACAGTCGACTATTTGGTTCTTTTTGGTTAGGAACCTGTTCCAGAATTTGCGCGCTGACACTCCGGGCTGTTGAGTTATATGACTTAGATCATCTGCATCCGGAGGGCGGACATAAGTCCCTTGAAAATTTGCTCTAAACGCGTCCTCGAGCTCTTCCCAACTTCCAACAGTGTTTTCTGGGAGGCTTTTAAGCCAATGATGGGCTGGCCCTTTGAGCTTGAGGGGTAGGTATTTTATGGCGTGGAGATCGTCTCCTCTAGCCATGTGTATGTGTAGTATATAATCTTCTATCCAGACTCCAGGGTCTGTTGTTCCGTCGTAGGCCTCTATGTTCATAGGTTTAAATCCTGCTGGGAACTCATGATCCAGCACCTCGTTGGTGAAACATAGTGGGTGTGCGGCGCCCCTGTATTTGGGTGCATCGCTGTCTTCGGACACTTGTCGTGTTGCATTGTTTCCTGGGGCCCTCTTCTTTGGCCCGTAAATGGACCTGGCTGGGCCATCTGTCTTTCCAGGGTCGTTAGTCGGCTTATATGCGCCGCCGCTTTCAGATTTTGGCCTATCATCTGGCCGTCTATCCGACCAGGCGGCCTCTTTGTTTTTTGACTGTGGGGGCTCTATGGCCTCCTCATCAAATTCTGGCAGTAGCTTGCGCTTTGGGTAGCTCTTTGATTGATGGCCATTGCCGTATTCGTCTGCGGTTTTGAGCACTTTGCTCCACCTCATTCTGAGTGTGTCTTCCGCTGTTTTGAGCTTCCGTTTTTCCTTTTTCAAACTTCTTGCGGTGGCAACGAGTCTTTTCCGAAGGTTTTTATTCTCCGGCGGTGTGTCCGGCGTGAGGTCGCCTGGACTGTTGTTTTCACCGGGCCTGGATTGATTATCCGACTCGTCTTGTTCGGACGGTTGCTTGTCTGCATGTTCATCGTCCGCTG
This sequence comes from Triticum dicoccoides, assembly GCF_002162155.2. Taxonomy (NCBI): domain Eukaryota; kingdom Viridiplantae; phylum Streptophyta; class Magnoliopsida; order Poales; family Poaceae; genus Triticum; species Triticum dicoccoides. The sequence continues at coordinate 124,698,748 of NC_041389.1, forward strand.
GTTTGCCCTGCTGTATTGCTGGGTCGTTAGGAGCGCTGTTGTTGTCGAGGCGGGACTTAGTGCGGCGTCTGCGTCGCCGTTTTGGTTGTTTGTCGGCAGGATTATCTTCTACCGCGCCCCGTTGGTCCTCGTTATCGCTTCCTTTTGGGGTGTCCACCATGTATACGTCGTATGACGAGGTGGTCTTCCCTTGCCTTATAGGCACTGTTTTCTGTTCGTCTCCGACATCGTCGTCCATACCGTCGATGTCTTCGGAGTCATAGTTTAGCATGTCGGTAAGATCGTCAACAGTGGCTACAAAGTGGGTGGTGGGTGGGTTCTGAATTTCTTCGTCGTCCGTATCCCAACCATCCTGGCCATAATCCGGCCAGGACTCTCTGGATAGCGAGAGATACTTTAGCGAATTCAGGATGTCGCCAAAGGGTGAATGTTGGAAGATGTCCGCGGTGGTGAATTCCATAACCGGCGCCCAATCGGATTCGGTTGGTGGGGGCGCGGGAGGTCCGGAGTCCGGCACCTCGGAGTCGCGAGTTTCGCGAGGGACAAGGTTAGTGTTCGGCTCCATCGCCGTGGAAGTTGAAGCCCCCGAGGCGGTGTCCAACCACCGGTCCTTGATCTGGGCGGTCGGCTCCGGTCTAAGGGCCGGAGCGGATTCCTGTGCGGCCACCAAGGCACTGTTCGGTGACAGAGCTAGATCATGCCCATCGTAACAGTGCGGCACGCTTGGCTGTGGCTCGAGCCCGTCGAAGATCAAGTCCCCGCGGATGTCGGCCGTGAAGTTTAGGCTTCCGAATCTGACCTGACGGCCAGGGGCGTAGCTTTCGATCTGCTCCAGATGGCCCAGCGAATTAGCCCGCAGTGCGAAGCCGCCGAATACGAAGATCTGTCCGGGGAGAAAAGTCTCACCCTGGACAGCGTTGTTGGTCGAAGATGCCATCGAGCCTATCGGTGACGACACAGAGGAACTCTCAATGAAAGCACCAATGTCGGTGTCAAAACCGCGGATCTCGAGTAGGGTGTCCCGAACTGTGCGTCTAGGCGGATGGTAACAGGAGACAAGGGACACGATGTTTTACCCAGGTTCGGGCCCTCTCGATGGAGGTAAAACCCTACGTCCTGCTTGATTAATACTGATGATATGGGTAGTACAAGAGTGGATCTACCACGAGATCAAGGAGGCTAAACCCTAAAGCTAGCCTATGTATGATTGTTGTAATGTATGTTGTGTCCTACGGGCTACAGCCCTTCGGTTTATATAGACACCGGAGAAGGCTAGGGTTACACAGAGTCGGTTACAATGGTAGGAGATCTACATATCCGTATCACCAAGCTTGCCTTCCACGCCAAGGAAAGTCCCATCCGGACACGGGACGGAGTCTTCAATCTTGTATCTTCGTAGTCTTGGAGTCCGGCGGACGATGATAGTCCGGCTGTCCGGACACCCCTAGTCCAGGACTCCCTCACTAAGGACGGAACTTTCCAGTATGTCAAAGAGAGTGCAAAAGGAAAGGTGTCCGGGTGGAAAGGCCAAGGACTATCCAAGATGGCAAGGGAGGTGTTGATCAAGTCAGGCCTCCAGTCTACTCCAACTCTTACCATGAGCTGCTTTCAACTCACAAAGAAAATGTGCGGGAACTTGTCTTCTATTTTTTCAAACTTCTGGTGGGGTGAGGCGAATGGCGAGAAAAGAGTACACTGGATCGCATGGGACAAGATGTGTTCAAGGAAGAATGAAGGAGGACTTGGGTTCAGAGATCCGGAATTGTTTAACCAAGCCTTGCTGGCAAAACAAGCTTGGAGGTTGCTGAAGTTGCCAAGCTCGTTATGTGCCAGAGTGCTAAAAGCGAGATACTATCCAGACAACTCAATTCTCAACGCATCGTGTCCGAGTGGAGGGTCTTTTACGTTTAGAAGCATAATATAGGGACGTGAGCTACTGCGAGAAGGGCTTATATGGCGCATTGGGGATGGGTCCAAAGTAAGGATCCACCACGATAATTGGATACCGAGGAAGGGAAGCCTGAAGCCACTGGGCCAGGTCTTCGTCCCGGGATTAATAATTGTCTGTGATCTGTCAAATGATGTAGGATCAGAGTGGGATATGGTGAAGCTGCAGCTAATGTTTCCCCCTGGAGAGGCGGACGAAATCAAGCAGATTACAGTGGGGGGCCGACTGTGGATGACTTTATTGCATGGAATTATACTAAGAATGGGGAGTTCACGGTCAGATCAGCGTATCACCTTGGTATGACGATGAAGAAGGCTAAAACTGGGAGTCTGGGGTCATCATCATCGATAGCGAGCCACAGGGCACGGATGAGTCTATGGGACACAGTGGCGCCGGGCAGGATGAAGATACACACGTGGAGGTTGATACGTAATGGGCTGGCTGTGGGATCGGAGCTACATAGGCGAAAGATAAAGCCTGGGGTGTTTTGTCCGGTGTGCGGGAGAGAGGAAACCAACTTACACAGATTTTGGCGATGCCCACATTCAGCAAAGTTCTGGACCTTGGTGTGCTCGGAGTTGGGAACACTGGTGGCGATCCCACCGAATGCGGTTCATTCCCAGGGTGCACTATCTCATTGGCTCTAGGAATGGTTTGCTTCCGCAACGGAGGACGGCCGAGCGATAATGGTGCAGGGCTTATACGCTCTGTGGATGGCGAGGAATAACACGCGGGAAGGGAAGAAGATCGAGGAGGCGGAGGACATGGCGGAGATGATCAAGAGGCTCATGGAGGAGTGGCAGCAACTGCATGGCAAAGAGAGCAAAACCCCTCGACAGGTACCAACACATAGATGGGAAGTTCCTGAGATTGGTTGGGTCAAGGCCAACGTCGATGGGGCAACAACTAAAGGAGGGGAGAAGGGAGGCGGAGGGGTGGTGCTCCGGAATTCAGAAGGAGCGTTTATAGCAGCTGCGTGCCAGAACTATTTCAATGGGGGTGACCCAGCTTGGGTGGAGCTCCAAGCATGCAAGAGAGCTGCCCAAATGGCAGCAGAACTAAACCTGCCAAGAGTGCACATTGAGATGGACTACTTAGACGTGGTGCGGAAGCTGCAGTACTCAAATGATGATCTATCCACACTTGGGCCAATGATAAAGGAAGTTAAACAACTACTTGCAACAAGGGAGTGGAAGGTGGCATGGGTTCGGCGGACGGCTAATGGTGTTGCGCATCGGTTAGCAAAAGAAGCTTTAGAGAATAATAGTAGTATGAGCTGGGTGCTTGATCCCCCAGATTGTATTTTACAGACTCTTGCGGCAGAAATCCCTGCCTACTATGACTAAATAAAGGTGATGCGAATGTCAAAAAAAAAAGTAAGCCAAAGCATGGTTGGTGTGTACTCCCTCTGTCCGGAAATACTTGTCATCAAAATGGATAAAAGAAGATGTATCTAGACGTATTTTAGTTCTAGATACACCCCTTTTTATCCATTTTGATGACAAGTATTTTCGAACGGAGGGAGTACGTGACCTAGTTACCGTGTGATGGGCACGGTGGATTAATCAATTCCTTGCATGGTGACTTTAAACGTGCGGGACATTTTGCGAGAGAATCGTAGGAGTAGTTTCTTTATGCAGGTGGTGTTTTTTTTCTCCACTGTAACGCCGATCTCTTGGGCTGGCGCGTAAGAATTATTCCCCCAGACTATATATTTTAGGCGCGGAATAACCACCGCCGACAGAGTTGAGTGAGTCGACCGTGTCCTTCCAGTCCAGGCGAATGGAAATGCACATGCTGCTTCCACTAGTTACCACCACGGCGCTCCTCTCGATCCCAGCATGGCAGCCGTTGGCCGCGGCGCCGGCGTGCCAGCGGCAGTGCGGCGGAGTGGACATCCCGTACCCGTTCGGCATCGGCCGCGGCTGCTTTCTGGACACGGGGGACAGGACCTTCGAGGTCACCTGCCGCAAAGCCACCGCTTCCGACGACGCCCGGCCCTTCGTCGACGGCTACGAGGTGCTCGGCATTGACCCGGGCCGCGGCAAGATACGCATCCGCAGCCCGGTCAGCTCGTGGTGCTACGACGGCGCGAGGCGGTCCATGGGCGCGCCGCACACGTGGTCCTTCAACTCGACGGCGCTCCGCGTCTCCGACGCGGACAACAAGCTCGCCGTCGTCGGGTGCAGCGCGCTCGCCTACATCGGGTCGCAGGACGGCGCCGTCGAGAACCGGTACGTGGTCGGGTGCCACGCCGAGTGCGCGAGCGCGGCGTCGCTGTCCGACGGTCCGTGCAACGGCACGGGATGCTGCCTCACGCCGGTGCCCCCGGGGATCAGCTCCTTTGACGTGGCCTTCGACGACGCCTACAACAACTCCGCTGTCGCCGGCTTCAGCCCGTGCAGCTATGCCGTGCTGGTCGAAGCGGCGGCGTTCGAGTTCCGGGCGACCTATGTCACCACCGGCGCGCTAGGGGACGCGGGCGGCGTTCAGGTGCCGGCGGTGCTGGACTGGGCGGTGGGCAACCAGACGTGCCGGGATGTGCTGCGGAAGAAGACGGGCTCGTACGCCTGCGCGAGTGCCAACAGCGAGTGCGTCGACGCCAAGAACGGCCCGGGCTACCTCTGTAACTGCTCCAAAGGGTACCAAGGAAACCCTTACGTCATCCATGGCTGCCAAGGTTAGTTTCTCACCAGTTTTGATTTATCTCTTGGTCCATTGATTGTCTTGCGGAAATCTATGTGTT
>NC_041389.1:124703634-124803742 GCF_002162155.2 Triticum dicoccoides
TTAGCAATAGATTCAAAATTAAAATGGAAATTTATGTTTTGAAAATGCCTCGAATAATACCAATTTTGCGGCACATTACTTGTTTCTTACACTAGCACATATGCCCGTGCGAAGTAAAGGGAGGAAAAAATTAAATGTATTCATACACTGTAACGAGACGAACAATTTTTTGAGTGCCCCAAAGCAATGTGCTTTGTCATCATACTCTAGCACGCTGCATTAGCAAGCCCCCCTCTACACTGACTTGTAATTTTATGGACTTATAATGTTACTAAATGTCACCCTAGTCTCATCAACACATAGTGCATATATCATACCCACGCTCATGCCAGGAGCGGCGCTAGGGGTATTCTTGGGTCTTCATGTGAATACCCATGATTTTTACAAAACAATGTTGATTTTGGAAAAAGAGTGATAATGTGATAATTTTCAAAAAACAACAATGATTTTGGCAAAATAAATACACATGAATACCCGGTTGCAAATTTCTGGAGCCGCCACTGGCTCATACACCCTTGTCGAAGACCCACCCATGTCATCGGTCCTCCTCGCCATGAGAACCGCTCCCTGCTCATACTTGTATTTGCTTGTACAGATGGCAGGAATGTCTCACTCGCATCTGGTGCATGCATCGTCCCCCACGAAAATGAAAGCATAAGGAGTGATACTCTAGTTAGAAATCCTGAGTTGATACCTAAGTAAGTTTTAAGGTTTCGTTGGGTTCCGACTAAGTGAGAAAAATGAACCAAGTTTGATTGGATCAATGGTGTTCCAGCTAAACAACATAGACACCAATGGGTCTCACATCTTGCTAGGGATGCAAGGCAGCGCCCGAGCCCATCCCGCTTCATATACAAATTAGACAAAGTTAGTTCTAGCTAGGTTGTGGTGGCGTTAGGCAAAGTTGTGCTAATTCAGCGCTTCAGCGGGTCTATGCAGGACGTCACTCTTGCACGGAGGTGAGGCCCATATTTCTTATATAATGTGCCTAACATGTTAGGTGTACACCAAACACTCACCATGTTGCACCCTATTGGACCTACACAATGCGGGCTTTTCGTGCTTCTCTCTGATTTCCGAAAGGTTCTAGAAGTTTATTTGTCTAGTCTTTTCTTTTTCCTGTGTATTCCCTTCTTGTTCTGTTGGTTTACTTTGGTTCTTCAATTTTGTTAATTTCCTCTTTTCCTTCTTTTAATTCATTATTTTTTCAAATAAGTGAAAAGTTTGTGAAAACCAAGACCAATTTTAAAATTCATAAAAGAATCAGTTTTTTAATTCAAGCTTTTCTATCATTTTTGGAAAATAAATAAATAATGGAACACAATTTAAAATTCATGATTGTTTTAAATTTGGAGGGAATTTTTAAATTCTAGAACTGTTTTAAAGTTCATGAATACTTTTTTCGAATACTTTAAAAATTCGTGCACATTTTTAAAATTCTAGAATTTATTTTTCTATTTTTTAAAAAATCCAGAAACATTCTTATAATTCAAGAACATATTTTAAATTGCCGAACATTTTATAAGTTATTACAGTAGCCGGTTTTTAGGGGGAAAAAACCTACTCAAAAAGTTCGACCCAGCACACCTACAGTAGCCTGCTCCATCCCAACAAACCGAATGAAAAATAGTTTTATGTTAGAAACATATGTAGTTTTATTTATACTCATAATAATTACAGGTATAGTGACTTGAATCTAAGATCCAAGGAAATACAAATTAACTTCTATAACTAAGAATTATATTAAAATCTCTTGGAAACACCTTCTTCACGGTATCAATCTCTACTAGAATAAATACTTCAAAAACTTTGGTAAAGAGGTTGTAATTGGACTGGAGCAATAATGTTGTCCCTCTTTTCACTCGCATGAACATTATTAATAATGGTTTTTTAAAGCGCCTTGAGTCGCCCATCCAAAAAGATGGGAAATCTTGATCGATGAATGCACTTGCGCCGGGATGATGCCCTCGAAGTGTAGGCCGTCAAATCACGATATCTTCACCATGGTGTCGATGAAAAATTTCACCTCCAAAAAGAATCAAAACCAACACAAAAATCTTGACACACTAACATAAACTTATCATATCCGACATGGCATTCCATCACCCACACAGAGCGCATTCAGTAGGCTCATGGAGAGTTCCTAATTGGCACCTTGGGCGCGAGCTAACATAGCTGGCACCAACGCGCGCGAGAGTATGGGCCGGACCAACTGCGCTTTGTTTTAAATCAGTTAACCGGCGGACCTGCTACATTTGACCGCCGACCACGGCTAGTTGAACATTGAATTTATAGAAGGAGAAAAGAAGATTTTTAAATTTTGGAAAAAAGTCTTTTAAAAAAACATGTAATCTTAAAAAAATATTCATAAATTTGTAAAAAGCCCATGAATCTCCAAAAAAAAGTCCACGACTTAAAAAGTTTGTAATTTGAAAAAAACGAAAAATGAAAGAAAATCACGAATTACAATAAAAGTTCACAAGATTTGGAAAAAATGTAATTCCAAAGATTCAAATATTTTGGGAAAATTACAGGAGTTTAAGGAAAGTTCATAAATTTTGTAAAATAAAAACAAAATTTAAAAAGTTTGTGAAATTGTGAAAAGTTCATGAATTTGATGAAAACAAAAAATGAAAAACGAAAGAAAGTAGGAAAAAAGAAAACTGAAGAAAAAAAGAAAGGAAATGATAATGAAAAATAAAGAGAAATGAAAAATAGAAGAGAAACTGAAAAATAAAAGAGGAAATAGAAAGTGAAGCCAAAATGAGAAAACCGGCAAAACCCGTACTGGGAAAAAATGTCAGAACAAATCATGGGAAGGTTCCCTGCAAAACCGATGAAAAAAACAACAACATGGGGCGGTCCATTCACATAGACAATGTTGTGAAGGGGTATGCGCCGGTTTGCAGTTTGCACTACAACCGGCTATTAAGAGCCGAATAGGAGAATTCTTTTTAAACCGCACATATTATATTAATCAATAAACGGAGTACAATTGTACATACATATGGAAATTACCAGAATGACTGGGACATGACAGCTGTCCAGGAAACTTTTCAAAAACCCCAAATACAAGAATATTACAAATAAATCCCTTGAGGTCCCTGCAAACAACCAGGCCTGAAACACCAAGACGCACCGCCAAGACGCACACCGGAGGAAGAGATAAAACACCAACAAACCAAAAATCCAAATACTGATGTGCGTATCGCGGGATAGGACGTCCTGGTGACGCACTAAGTCGGTATCTCCTCTAGACACCAGGAGTCAGTGGCGGAGCCAAGGGTCTTCCCTGGACTTCCATGGAATACCAAAGAACTACTGATTCATTGATATACCACTCTTAGCTTTTTTTTAGCATCAGTACAGACACAAGCGCTCATATACACGCGCATACACTCATCCCTATGAACGCACACACACCCTACCCCTATGAGCACCTCCGAGAGACTGAGCCAGCATATCATCTTGAGATTTATGAAGGCACTGTAGGCGCCTCGTCGTCGACGGGAACGTCTCCTCCCACTGAAAGCGCATCGCCGAAAATTCTGAAATAAATCCATGAATAATGCGAGCACCAGGATTTGAACCCTGGTGGGTTGGGGATACCACTGTTCACCTAACCATCTCAACCACAGGAAATTCCTGGCTCCGCCACTGCAAGGAGTGGGTCAGTCCAGTACTATAGTGCCAGAGTTTTTTTTTTCATGTGTGTTTCTTATCGGTTTTCCTCTGTATTTCATTTTGTTGTCGTTAACAAATGAAAAACACAAAGGTTATGTTTTGTAGTGTACATGGATCTTTAATTTGGTACGTATTTCATCAAACCAATTATTGGTCTTTGCCTTGGCAGATATTAACGAGTGTGAGGAGAAGGCGTCGTACCCATGTGCCATTCGTGATTCCTGTATCAACACGATCGGAGGGTACAAATGCCCATGCCCTGCACAAAAGCGAGGCTATTCTGATGGAACATGCGAAGCGGATAAATCCATAACTAAATTGCAAATCGCAATAGGTATGATCGACATTGCCATCTCCATCTCCATCTCAATTTCATTTCATTCCAGGAAGAAAATGTCGGCACAAAACCATATTGGTATTGTTTCATCAATTAGACAATAAAACCAGGAAATGATTTTCTTCTTCTTCATTTGCACAGGTTTTAGCATCGGCGTGGTTATGCTGGCACTGGGCATGACCTGCACCTACGCCATCCAAGAGAAGCGGCGGGTCGCCGTCGTCAAGACGCGGCACTTCCGGCAGCACGGCGGCCAGCTGCTGTTCGAGGAGATGAAGAAGTCCAACAAACAGGGAATGTCCTTCACGCTCTTCACCAAGCAGGAGCTGCAGGAGGCCACCGGCAACTTCGACGAGCGGCACGTGCTGGGCAAGGGCGGCAACGGCACCGTGTACCGTGGCACGCTCCAGGACGGCACGGCGGTGGCGATCAAGCGGTGCAGGATCGCCGGCGAAGACGAGCGGCAGCAGCGGGAGTTCGGCATGGAGACGCTCATCCTCTCCCAGATCAACCACAAGAACATCGTGAAGCTCTACGGGTGTTGCCTCGAGGTGGAGGTCCCCATGCTCGTCTACCAGTTCATCCCCAACGGCACCCTCTACCAGCTCATCCACGGCGGCGCCGCCGTCGTGCCGTTCGCGGTGCGTCTGAGGATCGCGCACGAGACGGCCGAGGCGCTGGCGTACCTGCACTCGATGGCATCGCCGCCGATCATCCACGGCGACGTCAAGTCCCCCAACATCCTCCTCGACGAGAACTACGGCGCCAAGGTGTCCGACTTTGGGGCGTCGTCGCTGGCGCCGGCGCCGACGGACGAGGCGCACCTGGTGACGTTCGTGCAGGGGACGTGCGGGTACCTGGACCCGGAGTACATGCAGACGTGCCGGCTGACGGAGAAGAGCGACGTGTACAGCTTCGGCGTGGTGCTCCTGGAGCTGCTCACGTCGCGTAAGGCACTGAACCTCGCCGCCCCCGACGACGAGAAGAGCGTCGTCGCGAGCTTCCTCACGGCGGCGAGGGACGGCAGGCTGGACGGCCTGCTGGACGCGCGGATCAAGAGCGAGGTGAGGGCGGAGACGCTGGAGCAGGTGGCCAAGCTCGCGAAGCTGTGCCTGGAGATGTCCGGCGAGAGGAGGCCCTCCATGCGAGAGGTCGCCGAGGAGCTTGACGGGATCAGGAAGGCGTCGTCACAGAATCCATGCTTATTAGGTGAGGGTGAAGAAGCTCTGTCACAGTACTCTGTTGTGGATATGTGTGACTGGTGAGAATGGTCAGACCTAGTCCGTAATTTCTGGATGGATTTGGAGGCGATGGGGTTGGAGATTCTTGATTAGATCACCAACCATGTACTGCTCAGTTTGAGTGAGATGTACATTGCGTGGTAGCTTACTTACTAGTATTAGGATTAGTAAAGCAGGTTTGACAAATGCACAGCACAGTGATAACGACATAAACCTTTTTCTATGATGAACATGTATTGGACATCTGGACTGTGTGCATATCTCCATTGTTCCAAGTTGCGATTGATGTGTTGTTTCTTGTGAGAATATTTCAGATTAACCACCGAGTATCATCAATGTACCAAACAAAAATGAACATCATCTATATGACTGAGAGAAAACGAAGCGGGGGCATGATACGTGTTCAGAAGCGGGAGGCGTGCGTCGCACAGCAGAGGGGAAGGACACGGGCTTGCTCCAATGATGGCTAGTAGCCGTGGCGGCGGCCGATGGCGATCGTCCGGACGAAGCACGCCGAGGCGCCGACGGAGAGCGCCGCGAACACCGGCGGCACGATGATGTCGGCGCAGGTCCGGCCGGCCATCCTCGCCGGCACGCAGACGTGGTCCCCGCCGCCGTCGAGCGGCACGCGCACCGACCCGGCCGCGCACCCGCCGCTGGCCAGCGCCCACACGAACGCGGCCTCCGGCGCGAACGACGCCACCGACACGGCCAGCGCCAGCGTGCCGGCCCACGCCGCGGCGTGGCGCGCCGCCGGGCCCCAGCACGGCCACCACCACCGCTCCCCGGCACTCACCAGCAGCGCCCCCACGAGCGGATGCATCGGTCGAGGGAGGGCTCGAGATCGCTCGCTCGGCTCGACCTTGATTTTCTTGGCCTCCCTGCAGAGGATCGAGTCGGGTTCGAGACGCCGCGCAACTGGCGTTGCGAGTTGCGAGCCGGCCGTGCGGCGCGCGGGGTGGTGGTTATGTACGCAGAGCGGAGCGCGAGTGAAGCGGCTGCGTCGCGCGTCGTGGGGGGCGGTGGAGGGGCAGATAGAATGGAGAGGTTAGGCCATGTAGAATGATTCTATCTTAGCAATGTCACGTAGGATAGATGAAGAGGTGGAGGAGAAAGAACTCATAAAAAAAGGCTTGTCTTCTCTTATTTAAAAGAAGACAAGAGGTGATCTCTTAGCATAATATGTCTTACCACATTTTTAGGAATTACTAGTTATTGAAGATAAAGCTAAGATATGATTCATTGTAGATAAAAAATTTTTGTCATCTCTAAATCACATGCAAGACTTAAGATAAGACTATCTTATCAACCATTGTACATGCTCTTATACGTTACGCATACGTGGCCGTTGAGTAGGTGAGCGGAGGAGGGAAGAGGGGCCGCGGGGTTTCTAAACCGGCCATGTTGAAACGAAAGATCGGTCCAAGGAGACGTGTTGGGTGCGTAAATTGCCCTGCGCCCGGGCTATCTTAGTCTCGTGTTTTTTTTTGTTTGTTTAGGAAAGCATAGCTTCATTACTTAGCTGTGGTGAGGCATATCGCCCACAACACATTCATCCACTTGGGCAGGTACATCGGACTCCCACTCCAGACAGTGGTTAGGCTCACATTGGCGGCCAATGTTGGCAAGCTCATGTGCCACAGAGTTTGCACTACTTCTATAAACAGAAATGGAAAATTGAGAGAACCATAGCTTGAGTTGATATTTCATATCCTCTATGGCGGCCGCATACGCCGAAGAGTCTACCTTGCGCATATCCAGGGCTTCCGCCAGTAGTTGTGAGTCCGTCTCGAGCTCCACCCGGACCATACCAAGATCAGCCGCAGTGGTGATGGCATGTGACATGGCGATCACTTCAGCCGTCCGCTGTCCGAACCGCGACGCCCCAGCCTGCATGCTGCTGGCCCGGCACAAAGGAGCCATCAACATTGATTTTATAGATGTCAGTAATCGGGGAGCGCCACTTGTCCGGCGTCGGCTTGTCAGCTTTTGTACAGAAGATCTGCACAAATTCAAGTACGCTGCTCCTCGTCCTTCGCGCCACTTCTGTAGGCGGGAACGGCAGCTCGCCTTCCCTCGCCATGTTCCTATTGGCCCACCACAGCCACCAAAACGTGAGTATATGCAGCTTATTTTTCTCATCTAGTCCCCAGATATAATCTAGCATTGCATGCACGCCCTCAACCTTCTCACGATCATCTCTTTCCTTCTCCAGGACCAGGTCTCGCCACACCTCCTTTGCAAGCTTGCATTCACAAAGAGGTGTGCCCCATCCTCCTCTCCTCTGCTGCAGAAAAGGCACTTTGTGTCTTGAATGGGTATGCCTCTACGAGCGACCGTAGTGCGGAGCGCCAGGGACTCGTGTTTAAGCCTCCAAGTGAACATCTGGATATTCCCGGGGCAGGGTAACTTCCATATTCTTTTCCAGGAGTCATCATTGGTGCTATTCAGATTCCCAGAAATCATAGAGCTCGCGCCAACCCCTCCATCCCTTCTTGTTTTCTCGAGCTGAACATACAATTTGTAGGCACTTTTAACAGAATGGACCCCTTTGTTGTCGTACTGCCACGCCATAAAATCTTGAGCTCCATCCCTTAGCGGGATACGGAGGATATGTAACACATCGTCATGCCAGAACATGTCCCTTACGAGCTGTTCATCCCAGGAACCCGTGTATGGGTCAATAAGTTCACTTACTCGCTGTAAGAGGCATTCTCCACGTGGCGTGATCACCGTTCGAGACCATGGCCGAGGGATCCAATGGTCAGACCAAATGTCAACATTTGTGCCATCTCCGATCCTCCAAATGAAGCCCTCCCGGACAAGTTGAACTCCATGAAGAAAACATCGCCATGCATAAGATATGCCCGCAGATGGTTCGGCCTCAAGGAGCCGGCCATCCGGATAATACCGGGCTTTCAAGATTTTTGCACACAACGAGTCTGGATATTGGATAAGCCTCCTAGCCTGCCGGGACAACATGGTCACATTGAACGCGTGCATATCCCAGAATCTGAGTCCTCCCTGTGCCTTTGGCAGTGTCAGTTTGTTCCATCCTATCCAGTGGGTTGTATGTTCTTTATCTTGCTGACTCCACCAGTAAGTGCCGATCAAAGAGCTGAGCTCCTCACAGAAGGTCTTGGTCAAGTAGAAACATGACATAGCGAACGTGGGTATAGCATGTGCCACCGACGTGACTAGCGTTTCCTTCCCCGTTTTCGCAATTAGCCTCTCCTTCCAGCCATAAACCCTCCTAGAGATCGCATTCTTGACAAAAGCGAAAGCCTTCTTCCTTGACTTTCCTACATGAACAGGCAGGCCAAGATACTTTTCGTTCCATGATTCACTCTGGATCTGCAAGGCATTCTTCACACCATTCTTTGCTTCATCACTAGTGTTAGGTCTGAACATAATAGCCGACTTTTCCAGATTTATGCATTGTCCCGAACAGCTCTCATAGAGGTCCAGAATCTCCCTCAAAGCCTCAGCCTCTTCCCTTTCCGCCTTCAATAAAAGTACAGAGTCATCGACAAACAACAGGTGCAAGACCACTGGTGCAGCAGGGTAGATCTTAACTCCTCAAATTCGGCCAGAAGCATCAGCGTCATGCAACAGAGCCGACAACCCCTCCGCACAGATGATAAAGAGGTACGGTGATGATGGGTCACCCTGCCGTAATCCCCGGGAAGGAGTAAACTGCCCAGTTAGCTCTCCATTGATTTTTATTTGATATCGCACAGTAGTAACACAGTTCATCACCAGATCAACCCAACGAGTGTCGAACCCTAACTTAAGGAGCATTGCCCGAAGAAAATCCCATTCAACTCTATCATATGCCTTGCTCATATCTGCCTTCACTGCCGCTATACCTTCTCCTCCTCTCTTCTTATTCAGTAGGACATGCGACAACTCATAGGCTATAAGCACATTGTCGGTGATGAGGCGACCGGGAACAAAGGCGCTTTGCTTGTCTGATATAATATCTGGGAGCACCAGTTTTAGCCTGTTCGCAATCACTTTGGAGCATAAATTGTAGACGACGTTGCATAAACCAATTGGCCTCAGGTCCTTGATCCTGCTCGGGTTTTTTACCTTGGGTATGAGGACGAAAACAGTATCATTCCACCCATCCGGCTTTTGGCCCCCCTTGAGGACCGAAATCACCTCATCTACCACTTTGTCGACCATAAAATGCCAGTGTTTTTGTAAACAATTGAGGGCATCCCATCAGGCCCCGGTGCTTTGAGGTTGCCTATGTGATCAAGCGCTGCTTTGACCTCCTCCCTGGACACATCCGCTTCTAGGATATCTCTCATAGCATCTGTCACACGAGGTTGCACTTTGCTAAGAAGTTCTGCCAAGCGATGCCCTCCACTGGACGTGAAAAGATCCTGAAAAAAAGAGCACACATTGTTATTTAGGCCTTCTCCTTCCTTCACTTCCATCCCATCTTCCTTCCTCAACATCTTAATTCTATTAGCTTTCTTCTTCGCCGACGCCACTGCCATAAAATAGCACGTGCACTTGTTCCCATCCCGCAGCCAGGATACATGTGAATGTTGTTTTGCCTTAGTGTTTTATTTTCTTCCAGGTCCTCCATAATGCATCTTAACCTCGCCTCCTCTCTAATTTTCTCCTCCGACACTGGGGCTCTCATGCATCTTTCCAGGTTTCCGCGCGCTTTTTTCAAGCGGTTCTCCAGCTCGCTCACTACTTCCTTCCCCCACTTCTTCATCCTCTCGGCCACACAACGTAACGCCGAAGCTACATCTCCTCTTCCTGTTGGGGAACGTAGTAATTTCAAAAAAAATCCTACGCACACGCAAGATCATGGTGATGCATAGCAACGAGAGGGGAGAGTGTGTCCACGTACCCTCGTAGACCAAAAGCGGAAGCGTTAGAACAACGCGGTTGATGTAGTCGTACGTCTTCACGGCCCGACCGATCAAGCACCGAAACTACGACACCTCTGAGTTCTAGCACACGTTCAGCTCGATGACGTCCCTCGAACTCCGATCCAGCCGAGTGTCGAGGGAGAGTTCCGTCAGCACGACGGTGTGATGACAATCTTGATGTTCTACTGTCGCAGGGCTTCGCCTAAGCAGCGCTACAATACTATCGAGGTGGACTATGGTGGAGGGGGGCACCGCACATGGCTAAAAGATCAAACGATCAATTGTTGTTGTGCCTAGAGGTGCCCCTGCCCCCGTATATACAGGAGCAAGGGGGGAGGGGGCGGCCGGCCTAGGAGGGGGCGCGCCAAGGGGAGTCCTACTCCCACCGGGAGTAGGACTCCCTCCTTCCTTGTTGGAGTAGGAGAAGGGGAAAGAGGGGAAGAGGAAGAAGGAAAAGGGGGTTGCGCCCCTTGTCCCAATTCGGACCAGAGGGGGGGGCGCAGGCCTCCTTCCTTTTGGCCTCTCTCCTCTATTCCCGTATGGCCCAATAAGGCCCATATACTCCCCGGCGAATTCCAGTAACTCTCTGGTACTCCGAAAAATACTCGAATCACTCCGAACCTTTCCGAAGTCCGAATATAGTCGTCCAATATATCGATATTTACGTCTCGACCATTTCGAGACTCCTCGTCATGTCCCCGATCTCATCCGGGACTCCGAACTCCTTCGGTACATCAAAACACATGAACTCATAATATATTTGTCATCGAAACCTTAAGCGTGCGGACCCTACAGGTTCGAGAACTATGTAGACATGACCATGACACGTTTCCGGTCAATAACCAATAGCGGAACCTGGATGCTCATATTGGCTCCTACATATTCTACGAAGATCTTTATCGGTCAAACCGCATAACAACATACGTTGTTCCCTTTGTCATCGGTATGTTACTTGCCCGAGATTCGATCATCGGTATCTCAATACCTAGTTCAATCTCGTTACCGGCAAGTCTCTTTACTCGTTCTGTAATACATCATCCCACAACTAGCTCATTAGTTGCAATGCTTGCAAGGCTTAAGTGATGTGTATTACCGAGAGGGCCCAGAGATACCTCTCCGACAATCGGAGTGACAAATCCTAATCTCGAAATACGCCAACCCAACATGTACCTTCGGAGACACCTATAGAGCACCTTTATAATCACCCAGTTACGTTGTGACGTTTGGTAGCACACAAAGTGTTCCTCCGGTAAACGGGAGTTGCATAATCTCATAGTCATAGGAACATGTATAAGTCATGAAGAAAGCAATATCAACATACTAAACAATCAAGTGCTAAGCTAACAGAATGGGTCAAGTCAATCACATCATTCTCCTAATGATGTGATCCCGTTAATCAAATGACAACTCATGTCTATGGCTAGGAAACACAACTATCTTTGATCAACGAGCTAGTCAAGTAGAGGCATACTTGTGACACTATGTTTGTCTATGTATTCACACATGTATTATGTTTCTGGTTAATACAATTATAGCATGAATAATAAACATTTATCATGAAATAAGGAAATAAATAATAACTTTATTATTGCATCTAGGGCATATTTCCTTCAGTCTCCCACTTGCACTAGAGTCAATAATCTAGTTCACATCACCATGTGATTTAACACCAATATTCACATCTGTATGTGATTAATACCCATAGTTCACATCGTCATGTGATCAACACCCAAAAGGTTTACTAGAGTCAATAATCTAGTTCACATCGCTCTGTGATTAACACCCAAAGAGTACTAAGGTATGATCATGTTTTGCTCATGAGAGAAGTTTAGTCAACGGATCTGTCACATTCAGAGCCGTATGTATTTGGCAAATATTCTATGTCTACAATGCTCTGCACGGAGCTACTCTAGCTAATTGCTCCCACTTTCAATATGTATCCAGATTGAGACTTAGAGTCATCTAGATCGGTGTAAAAGCTTGCATCGACATAACTCTTTACGACGAACTCTTTTATCACCTCCATAATTGAGAAACATCTCCTTAGTCCTCACTAAGGATATTCTTGACCGCTGTTCAGTGATCTAATCTTAGATCAAAAATTGTATTCCTTTGCCAAACTCAGAGCAAGGTATACAATAGGTCTGGTACACAGCATAGCATAGTTTATAGAACCTATGACTGAGGCATAGGGAATGACTTTTCATTCTCTTTCTATTTTCTACCGTGGTCGGGATTTGAGTCTTACTCAATTTCATACCTTTGCCACACAGGAAAGAACTCTTTCTTTGAATGTTCCATTTTGAACTACTTCAAAAACTTGTCAAGGTATGTACACATTGAAAATCTTATCAAGCATCTTGATCTATCTCAATAGATCTTGATGCTCAATATGTAAGTAGCTTTACTGAGGTCTTTCTTTTAAAGAACTCCATTCAAACACTTCTTTATGCTTTCCAGGAAAAATTCTACATCATTTTTGATCAACAATATGTCATTCACATATACTTATCAGAAAGGCTGTAGTGCTCCCACTCACTTTATTGTAAATACAGGCTTCACTACAAGTCCATATAAAGCTAAATGCTTTGATCAACTTATCAAAGCGTATATTCCAACTCCGAGATGCTTGCACCAGTCCATTGATGGATTGCTGGAGCTTGCACACTTTGTTAGAACCTTTAGGATTGACAAAACCTTCTGGTTGCATGATATACAACTCTTCTTTAAGAAAACCATTAAGGAATGTAGTTTTGACATCCATTTGCCAGATTTCATAAAATGTGGCAATTGCTAACATGATTCGGACAGACTTAAGCATCGCTACAGTTGAGAAAATCTCATTGTAGTCATCACCTTGAACTTGTCGAAAACCTTTTTGCGACAAGTCGAAAAAAGATAGTAACACTACTATCAACGTCCGTCTTCCTCTTGAAGATCCATTTATTTAACTTGGCTTGCTGATCATCGAGCAAGTCAACCAAAGTCCATACTTTGTTCTCATACATGGATCCTATCTCAGATTTTATGGCTTCAAGCCATTTCGCGGAATCGGGACTCATCATTGCTTCCTCATAGTTCGTAGGTTCATCATTGTCTAGTAACATGACTTTCATAATAGGATTACCATACCACTTTGGTGCGGATCTTACTCTAAAAGACCTACGAGGTTCGGTAGTAACTTGATCTAAAGTTTCATGATCATCATCATTAGCTTCCTCACTAATTGGTGTAGGAATCACTGGAACTGATTTCTGTGATGAACTACTTTCCAATTCGGGAGAAGGTACTATTACCTTATTAAGCTCTACTTTCCTCCCACTCACTTCTTTCGAGAGAAACTCCTTCTCTAGAAAGGATCCATCTTAGCAACGAATAACTTGCCTTCGGATCTGTGATAGAAGGTGTACCCAATAGTTACCTTTGGGTATTCTATGAAGACACACTTCTCCTATTTGGGTTCGAGCTTATCAGGTTGAAACTTTTTCACATAAGCATCACAACCCCAAACTTTAAGAAGCGACAATTTTGGTTTCTTGCCAAACCACAGTTCATAAGGCGTCGTCTCAACGGATTTTGATGGTGCCCTATTTAAAGTGAATGCAGCTGTCTCTAATGCATAACCCCAAAACGATAGTGGTAAATCGGTAAGAAACATCATAGATTGCACTATATCCAATAAAGTACGGTTATGACATTTGGACACACCATTAAGCTGTCGTGTTCCAGGTGGCATGAGTTTGTGAAACTATTCCACAATGTTTTAATTGAAGACCAAACTCGTAACTCAAATATTCATCTCCACGATCAGATCGCAGAAACTTTATTTTCTTGTTACGATGATTTTCCACTTCACTCTGAAATTCTTTGAACATTTCAACTATTTCAGACTTATGTTTCATCAAGTAGATATACTCATATCTACTCAAATCATCTTGTGAAGGTCAGAAAATAACGATACCCGCCACGAGCATCAATGCTCATTGGACCGCATACATCGGTATCTATTATTTCCAATAAGTCAGTAGCTCGTTCCATTGTTCCGGAGAACAGAGTTTTAGTCATCTTGCCCATAAGGCACGGTTTCTCAAGCATCAAATGATTCATAACCAAGTGATTCCAAAAATCCATCTTTTATGGAGTTTCTTCATGCACTTTACACCGATATGACCCAAACGGCAGTGCCACAAATAAGTTGCACTATCATTATTAACTTTGCATCTTTTGGCATCAATATTATGAATATGTGTATTACTACGATCAAGATTCAATAAACCATCAACATTGGGTGTATGACCATAGAAGGTTTTTCATGTAAACAGAATAACAATTTATTCTATGTTTTAGATGAATAATCGTATAGCAACAAACATGATCTAATCATATTTATGCTCAATGCAAACACCAAATAACATTTATTTAGGTTCTACACTAATCTCGAAAGTATAGGGAGTGTACGATGGTGATCATATCAATCTTGGAACCACTTCCAACACACATCGTCACTTCACCCTCAACTAGTTTCTGTTTATTTTGTAACCCCCTTTTCGAGTTACTAATCTTAGCAACCGAACAAGTATCAAATACTCAGGGGCTACTATAAACACCAGTAAGGTACACATCAATAACATGTATATCAAATATACCCTTGTTCACTTTGCCATTCTTCTTATCCACCAAATTTTCAGGGCATTTCCGCTTCCAGTGACCATTTCTTTTGCAGTAGAAGCACTCAGTTTTAGGCTTTGGTCTAGCTTTGGGCTTCTTCACGGGAGTGACAACTTGCTTGCCATTCTACTTGAAGTTCCCTTTCTTTTCCTTTGCCCTTTTCTTGAAACTAATGGTCTTGTCAATCATCAACACTTGATGCTCTTTTCTTAATTTCTACCTTCGTTGATTTCAGCATCACGAAGAGCTCGGAAATTGTTTTCGTCATCCCTTGCATTCTATAGTTCATCACGAAGTTCCAGTAACTTGGTGATGGTGACTAAAGAACTCTGTCAATCACTATCTTATCTGGAAGATTAACTCCCACTTGATTCAAGCGATTGTAGTACTCAGACAATCCAAGTACTTGCTCACTAGTTGAGCAATTCTCCTCCATCTTTTAGGCGAAGTATTTGTCAGAGGTCTTATACCTCTTGACACGGGCATGAGTCTGAAATATCAATTTCATCTCATGGAACATCTCATATGTTCCGTGACGTTTCAAAAACGTTTTGTAGTCCCGGTTCTAAGCCATAAAGCATGGTGCACAAAACTATCAAGTAGTCATCATACCGAGCTTTGCCAAACATTCACAACGTCTGTATATTCTCCTGCAATAGGTCCGTCACCTAGCGGTGCATCAAGGACATAATTCTTCTGTGCAGTAATGAGGATAAACGTCAGATCATGGACCAAGTCCGCATCATTGCTACTAACATTTTTCAACTTAGTTTTCTCTAGGAACATATAAAAAACATAGGGAAGCTATAACGCGAGCTATTGATCTACAACATAATTTGCAAAATACTACCAGGACTAAGTTCATGATAAATTAAAGTTCAATTAATCATATTACTTAAGAGCTCCCACTTAGATAGACATCCCTCTAATCATCTAAGTGATCACGTGATCCAAATCAACTAAACCATAACCGATCATCACATGAAATGGAGTAGTTTTCAATGGTGAACATCACTATGTTGATCATATCTACTATATGATTCACGCTCGACCTTTCGGTCTCAGTGTTCCAAGGCCATATCTTCATATGCTAGGCTCGTCAAGTTTAACCTGAGCATTCTGCGTGTGCAAAACTGGCTTGCACCCGTCGTAGATGGATGTAGAGCTTATCACACCCGATCATCACGTGGTGTCTGGGCACGACGAACTTTGCCAACGGTGCATACTCAGGGAGAACACTTTTATCTTGAAATTTAGTGAGAGATCATCTTATAATGCTACCGTCAATCAAGCAATATAAGATGCATAAAGGATAAATATCACATGCAATCAATATAAGTGATATTATATGGCCATCATCATCTTGTGCTTGTGATCTCCATCTCTGAAGCACCGTCATGATCACCGTCGTCACCGGTGCGACACCTTGATCTCCATCGTAGCATCGTTGTCATTTCGCCGCCTATTGCTTCTACGACTATCGCTACTGCTTAGTGATAAAGTAAAGCAATTACAGGGCGATTGCATTGCATACAATAAAGCGACAACCATATGGCTCCTGTCAGTTGCCGATAACTCGGTTACAAAACATGATCATTTCATACAATAAAATATAGCATCACGTCTTGACCATATCACATCACAACATGCCCTGCAAAAACAAGTTAGACGTCCTCTACTTTGTTGTTGCAAGTTTTACGTGGCTGCTACGGGCTGAGCAAGAACCGTTCTTACCTACGCATCAAAACCACAATGATAGTTCATCAAGTTAGTGCTATTTTAACCTTCTCAAGGACCGGGCGTAGCCATACTCAGTTCAACTAAAGTTGGAGAAACTGACACCCGTCAGCCACCTGTGTGCAAAGCATGTCGGTACAACCAGTCTCGCGTAAGCGTACACGTAATGTCGGTCCGGGCCGCTTCATCCAACAATACCGCCGAATCAAAGTATGACATGCTGGTAAGCAGTATGACTTGTATCGCCCAGAACTCACTTGTGTTCTACTCGTGCATATAACATCAACGCATAAAACCTAGGCTCGGATGCCACTGTTGGGGAACGTAGTAATTTCAAAAAAATCCCTACGCACACGCAACATCATGGTGATGCATAGCAACGAGAGGGGAGAGTGTGTCCACATACCCTCGTAGACCGAAAGCGGAAGCGTTAGAACAACGCGGTTGATGTATTCGTACGTCTTCACGGCCCGACCGATCAAGCATCGAAACTACGGCACCTCCGAGTTCTAGCACACGTTCAGCTCGATGACGTCCCTCGAACTCCGATCCAGCCGAGTGTCGAGGGAGAGTTCCGTCAGCACGACGGCGTGGTGATGATCTTGATGTTCTACTGTCGCAGGGCTTCGCCTAAGCACCGCTATAATATTATCGAGATGGACTATGGTGGAGGGGGACACCGCACACGGCTAAAAGATCAAACGATCAATTGTTGTTGTGCCTAGAGGTGCCCCCCTGCCCCCGTATATAAAGGAGCAAGGGGGGAGGGGGCGGCCAGCCTAGGAGGGGGCGCGCCAAGGGGAGTCCTACTCCCACCGGGAGTAGGACTCCCTCCTTCCTTGTTGGAGTAGGAGAAGGGGAAAGAGGGGGAGAGGAAGAAGGAAAAGGGGGCTGCGCCCCTTGTCCAATTCGGACCAGAGGGGGGGCGCAGGCCTCCTTCCTTTTGGCCTCTCTCCTCTATTCTCGTATGGCCCAATAAGGCCCATATACTCCCTGGCGAATTCCTGTAACTCTCCGGTACTCCAAAAAATACCCACATCACTCGGAACCTTTCCGAAGTCCGAATATAGTCGTCCAATATATCGATCTTTACGTCTCGACCATTTCGAGACTCCTCGTCATGTCCCCGATCTCATCCGGGACTCCGAACTCATTCGGTACATCAAAACACATAAACTCATAATATAACTGTCATCGAAACCTTAAGCGTGTGGACCCTACGGGTTCAAGAACTATGTAGATATGATCACGACACGTTTCTGGTCAATAACCAATAGCGGAACCTGGATGCTCATATTGGCTCCTACATATTCTACGAAGATCTTTATCGGTCAAACCGCATAAAACATACGTTTCCGGTCAATAACCAATCGTCGGTATCTCAATACCTAGTTCAATCTCGTTACCGGCAAGTCTCTTTACTCGTTCTGTAATACATCATCCCACAACTAGCTCATTAGTTGCAATGCTTGTAAGGCTTAAGTGATGTATATTACCGAGAGGGCCCAGAGATACCTCTCCGACAATCGGAGTGACAAATCCTAATCTCAAAATACGCCAACCCAACATGTACCTTCAGAGACACCTGTAGAGCACCTTTATAATCACCCAGTTACGTTGTGACGTTTGGTAGCACATAAAGTGTTCCTCCGATAAACGGGGGTTGCATAATCTCATAGTCATAGGAACATGTATAAGTCATGAAGAAAGCAATAGCAACATACTAAACGATCAAGTGCTAAGCTAACGGAATGAGTCAAGTCAATCACATCATTCTCCTAATGATGTGATCCCGTTAATCAAATGACAACTCATGTCTATGGCTAGGAAACACAACCATCTTTGATCAATGAGCTAGTCAAGTAGAGGCATACTAGTGACACTATGTTTGTCTATGTATTCACACATGTATTATGTTTCCGGTTAATACAATTATAGCATGATAATAAACATTTATCATGAAATAAGGAAATAAATAATAACTTTATTATGGCCTCTAGGGCATATTTCCTTCACTTCCCTCCAAACAACCCTGCTCCCACGCCCCTTGAACTTCATCACTACACCCCTCCTCTTTCAGCCACCATGCCTCAAAACGGAAGCCCCGGTCACCTCCCACCATCCTCCTGTTCTCTCCCTGTGTGCAAACTATAATTGGTGGATGATCCGAATGCCGGGGGGCTCCGTTAAACACTGTGAACTCCGAGAACCTCTCACACCATGTTGAGTTTGCTGTGGCTCTATCCAAGCGCTCACAAATATACGTGTCAATGTCCTTACTGTGGTTTCTCCATGTGTACTTATCGCCTTCAAAACCAATGTCACAAAGCTCGCAGGCCTCCAAGGCTTCCCTGAAACGATCCATGTGTCGCTGCGGACGAATAACACCGCCGAATTTCTCATCTGACGTCAAGATTTCATTAAAATCGCCCAAACAAAGCCATGGCCGTCCGGCTTGGTGTTGTTGTGCGAGTAGTCTCATAGCTCTCCACGTCTCCACTTTCCTCTCTCCTGCAGATTCTCGTATACTCCCGTTAAACGCCACACTGTACCATCTTCCTCCAACACATCCACATCAACATGCCACCGACCATAAGATCGCAGCATCACGTCAACACCCCTTTTCCAAAAGAGTGCCACCCCCTGCTTCTCCCCTCCGGGTCCTAGGCTACCATGTGTGGCAACCCAAGAGTCCACCTGAACCTCTGCATCTCCTTGTCAGTCTACTTTGTCTCCGCCAAGAACACAATATCGGGATCCTCCACCCTCCCCAACTCGAGGAGACTACGAACTGCCGGGCCATTCTCGAGCCCCCAGTAGTTCCATCCTACTATTTTCATTGCTCCCGGCGGGGCTGCTCCGGCAGCCCGGCTGATATAAATTCATTTGTGTCTTCTCTCTGAACATTTTGACTCCCTCCCTCCATACCTTCTCCTCCATCCACTCTACCCTTCTTCGTAATGAGCTCCTTCTCTCCATCTACCCCTCCTCTATTCTGACCAAGAACCGCCTCCCTCGTGGGATTGCCATCCATCCTCACCTTGTCTCTCCCTTTCTTCTTATACCTCTTGCCTTCCGGGTTTTTTCCATTCCCACCAACAGATGGATCAGCCTTACCTCCATCCCCTTTGATAACATAACCATCCATCCCCTCCCTCTAAAGAACAATGGCAGACTCATTTATATTTCGAGACCGTGGATTAACAGAGCCACTGCCCTTCCCCATCTCGTCCATCTTCTGTTTTTCAGTCCCAACTTGGAGGTCTAGCTTCCTCGGCTTCCCTCCTTTGTTCAAGGCAGTGGCATTTTTTTGAGGACTAGTCACCTCCTCTCCTTTGTCCGTAGCGTTCCGTCCACCATCCTCAGACCTGGAGTCACTCTTGCGCCATGATAAGTTGTCATTGCCGCTACCCGACCGCCCTCCTGACCTACTAAAACCCAAGTTTCTTCCTCTCCCCGAACTCTGGCTTCCACTCCTCCACATCCCCTCATCTGCAAAACCCCTTCTCTATCTCAAATCAGCTCTGAGCCACCTCCCAAACTGCTGTTTTTCTCCTTTCCCTAGCTTGATAGAGCAGTCCTTCTCCCCATGTCCTATAACTTCACAGGTGTAACAGAAGTCTGGAAGGTATTCATATTCAAACCTGCACCATCCTCCATCATCCTCCTCCTCCTCTTTTCCTGCTACAACCATTTGCTTCTCAATCTCCTCCTCCCCCTCTGACGCCTCATTCAAAGTGAAACCCCTCATGATTGGTTTGTCGATGCGCATGCCAATTTTGATCCTTAGAAACTTTCCTATGGCGTTTCCATCCACACCCCTATCTGCCTCCTCAAAACGGCCAATCAGGTTACCAATGTCTTCAGCAGATTCCTCATTCATCATGCCCAGGGGTAAGTGATAACCCACAAGTGTAGGGGATCGCAACAATTTTCGATAAGTAAGAGTGTCGAACCCAACGAGGAGCTAAAGGTAGAATAAATATTCCCTCAAGTTCTATCGACCACCGATACAACTCTACGCACGCTTGACGTTCGCTTTACCTAGAACAAGTATGAAACTAGAAGTACTTTGTAGGTGTGATAGGATAGGTTTGCAAGATAATAAAGAGCACGTAAATAAAAGCTACGGGCTGTTTAGATAAAGATGCAATAAAGTAAATATAGCGAGTGTGAAAAAGTGGTGGTAGGAGTTGTGGAATTGTCCCTAAGCAATTGACTATGTTACTACCGGTAATCACTATTGCATTTCTGTTTGAGGGAGAGGCATAAGCTAACATACTTTCTCTACTTGGATCATATGCACTTATGATTGGAACTCTAGCAAGCATCCGCAACTACTAAAGATTCATTAAGGTAAAACCCAACCATAGCATTAAAGTATCAAGTCCCCTTTATCCCATACGCAACAATCCCCTTACTCGGGTTTGTGTTTCAGTCAATGCAACCCACTATAAGCGAATCATAAACACATT
Organism: Triticum dicoccoides; assembly: GCF_002162155.2. NCBI lineage: Eukaryota > Viridiplantae > Streptophyta > Magnoliopsida > Poales > Poaceae > Triticum > Triticum dicoccoides. The sequence goes on from NC_041389.1 coordinate 124,724,672, forward strand.
GCAACACCCTACAGAGGGAATCCCTCACGCTTGCACGACATAGAGTGTACAATAGGACACAACCAATAATAAAACATGCAACTCAAACCAATCATAGCAATTCATCAATCACCAATAGGACAACGAAAATCTACTCAGACATCATAGGATGGCAACACATCATTGGAAAATAATATGAAGCATAAAGCACCATGTTCAAGTAGAGGGTACAGCGGGTTGCGGGAGAGTGGACCGCTGGATATAGAAGGGGGAATGTGATGGAGATGTTGGTGAAGATGACGGCGATGTTGGTGAAGATCGCGATGATGATGATGGCCCCCTTCTTCTTCTTCTTCCTTGACCTCCTCTCTAGATGGGAGAAGGGTTTCCCCTCTGGTCCTTGGCTCCCATGGCGTGGGAGGGGCGATAGCCCCTCCGAGATTGGATCTATCTCTCTGTTTATGCGTTCTCTGATTCTACCCCTTCATCGTTTCTTTAATATCCGGAGATCCGTAACTCTGATTGGGGTGAATCTTTCGCCAGATTTTTCTCATAAAATTAGCTTTCTTGCGGCAAAAGAAGGGCATCAACCGCCTTATGGGTGGCCCACGAGAGTCCAGGGCGCGCCTAGGGGGGTGGGCGCGCCCCCCCTGTCTCGTGGCCACCTTGGACATTGTTTCGCGTTGATTCTTCCTCTAAAAAATCCCAAATATTCCAAAATAATTCTTCGTCCGTTTTTATCCCGTTTGGACTCCGTTTGATATTGGTTTTCTGCGAAACATAAAACATGCAACAGACAGGAACTGGCACTGGGCACTGGATCAATATGTTAGTCCCAAAAATAGTATAAAAAGTTGCCAAAAGTGTATGAAAGTTGAATAATATTGGCATGGAACAATAAAAAATTATAGATACGACGGAGACGTATCAGCATCCCCAAGCTTAATTCCTGCTCGTCCTCGAGTAGGTAAATGATAAAAAGGATAATTTTCAATGTGGAATGCTACCTAGCATAATCTTGATCATATGTCTAATCATGGCATGAATATTAAGACGAGTGATTCAAAGCAATAGTATATCATTTGACATAAAAACAATAATACTTTGAGCGTACCAATAAAGCAATCATGTCTTTTCAAAATAACAAGGCCAAAGCAAGCTTATCCCTACAAAATCATACAGTTTGGCCATGCTTCATTTTTGTCACACAAAATGCTCCCATCATGCACAACCCCGATGACGAGCCGAGCAATTGGTTCATACTTTTTAACGCGCTTCAGCTTTTTCAACCCTCACGCAATGCATGAGTGCATGCCATGGATATAGCACTATAGGTGGAATAGAATATAATGATGGAGGTTATGTGGAGAAGACAAAAAAGGAGAAAGTCTCACATCGACGCGGCTAATAAACGGGCTATGGAGATGCCCATCAATTGATGTCAATGCGAGGAGTAGGGATTAACATGCAACGGATGCACTAGAGCTATAAGTGTATGAAAGCTCAAACTGAAAACTAAGTGGGTGTGCATCCAACTTGCTTGCTCATGAAGACCTAGGGCATTTGAGGAAGCCCATCGTTGGAATATACAAGACAAGTTCTATAATGAAAAATTCCCACTAGTATATGAAAGTGACAACATAAGAGACTCACTATATGAACAACATGGTGCTACTTTGAAGCACAAGTGTGGAAAAAGGATAGTAACATTGCCCCTTTTCTGTTCTTTTCCTTTTTCTTTTCTTTTTTCTTATTTTTTTGGTGGGCATCTTTGGCCCCCTTTTTTATTTAGGCTTCTTTAGCCTTTCCCTTTTTTTTATTTTTTTATTTTTCTTTTTTATGGGGCAATGCTCTATAATGATGATCATCACACTTTTATTTACTTACAACTCGATATTACAACTCGATACTAGAACAAAGATATGACTCTATATGAATGCCTCCAGCGGTGTACCGGGATGTGCAATGATCTAGCGTAGCAATGACATCAAAAAACGGACAAGCCATGAAAATGTCATGCTAGCTATCTTACGATCATGCGAGGCAATATGACAATGAATGCTCAAGTCATGTATATTATGATGATGGAAATTACATGGCAATATATCTCGGAATGGCTATGGAAATGCCTTAATAGGTAGGTATGGTGGCTGTTTTGAGGAAGATATAATGAGGCTTATGTGTGATAGAGCGTATCATATCACGGGGTTTGGATGCATCGGCGAAGTTTGCACCGACCCTCGAGGTGAGAAAGGGCAATGCACGGTACCGAAGAGGCTAGCAATGATGGAAAGGTAAAAGGGCGTATAATCCATGGACTCACATTAGTCATAAAGAACTCATATACTTATTGCAAAAGTTTATTAGCCCTTGAAGCAAAGTACTACCACGCATGCCCCTATGGGGATAGATTGGTTGAAAAATACCATCGCTCGTCCCCGACTGCCACTCATAAGGAAGACAATCAAAGAAACACCCCATGCTTCAAATTTTTCACACAATGGTTACCATACGTGCATGCTACGGGACTTGCAAACCTCAATACAAGTGTCTCTACAATCCACAACCACCCACTAGCATGACTCTAATATCACCATCTTTATATCACAAAACTATTGCAAGGAATCAAACATATCATATTCAGCAATCTACAAGTTTATATAGGATTTTATGACTAACCATGTGGATGACCAATTCCTGTCATCTCTCTAAATTGATATAAGTGAAGCAAGAGAGTTTAATTCTTTCTACAAAAGATATGCCCACGCTCTAACAAATATAAATGAAGCAAAAGAGCATTCTACAAATGGTGGTTTTCTATGTGAAGAGAAACAGGCAATCCAAACTTCAAATGATATAAGTGAAGCACATGAAGCATTCTATAAAGCCATACTCAAAAGATTTAAGTGAAGTGCATTGAGCATTCTATAAATCAACCAAGGACTATCTCATACCATCATGGTGCATAAAAGAAAAATGAAAACTAAATGCAAAAGATGCTCCAAGACTTGCACATAATGCATGAAAGAAACGAATCCGAAAACATACCGATACTTGTTGAAGAAAGAGGGGATGCCTTCCGGGGCATCCCCAAGCTTAGACGCTTGAGTCTCCTTGAATATTTACTTGGGGTGCCTCGGGAATCCCCAAGCTTGACCTCTTTCCTCTCTTCCTTTTCCTCATATCGAAACTTCCTCAATTAGACACGTCATCCACACAAAACTTCAACAGAAAACTCAGTAAGATCCGTTAGTATAATAAAGCAAATCACTACTCTAAGTACTGTAGGAAACCAATTCATATTTTGTTTTTTCATTGTGTCTACTTTAATATAGCTTTTCCATAGCTTAATCCACTAATATAAATTTATAGTTTCATCAAAACAAGCAAACTATGCATCAAAAACAGAATCTGTCAAAAACAGAATAGTCTGTAGCAATCTGAACATTCACCATACTTATGGTACTCCAAAACTTCTACAAAAATTAGGAAAAATAAACAAGTTGTACAGAAAGACAGTGCAAAAAGAATCAGAACCGTTTGACTTTCCAGTTAAAAATGTAAAATCGAGCACTATAGCCAAAGTTTCTGTCCTGCACCGCACAAACCAACAAGCATTGTAAACATCCTAAAGGCAAACCTTGGCACATTAGTTTTATAATACAATGGAATTATACAAAGGGGATAATTATTTTTGATGAAAAGTTTTTGTAATCAAGATTCACAAAGTTTCCGTGAGCATGAACAAAGTTCAAGGCTAGCTCCCACTTCAACAATGCTTGTCTCTCTCACTTTCACTTTCCTTTTTGAAAAGTTTTTAGGTTCCCCTCTTTATTTGTTTTTTGTTTTTAAACTATATGAAAGCACTCAACAGAAATAAATGACTCTCTAAAACTTCCGGGTTGTCTCCCTGGCAGCGCTTTCTTTAAAGCCATTAAGCTAGGCATATAGTGCTCAAGTAATGAATCCACCTGGATCCCAAGGTATATCAAAGCCAATTTTAATTAACAATGATTTGTAATTTAGTAGTGAGCACAAAGTAACATATATCAAGCAATGACGAAGTCTAACTCTCTTCCTATGCATCGGCATGTCATAAAAGAACAATTCATGCACACCAAGTAAAGGCCAACGCATAGTATAAGCAGATTCTTGCAATTCTATCGTGTTGGAAATATAAAGAGGCGGAGATGTAGTTCCTATCTCATAATAATTGCAAGTAGGAGAAGTAAGAACATGCATATTATATCTATCAAAATCATCATGTGCAACGGTAAAAGGCAACCCATCAACATAATCCTTAATAAGCACAAACTTCTCCAATATAGTGTTGTTTGGAGAATTCAAAAAGATAATAGGACTATCATGCATGGGTGCAATAGCAACAATTTCATGTTTAACATAAGGAACTATAGCTAGTTCATCTCCATAAGCATAATTCATATTGGCATCTTGGCCACAAGCATCATCAAAAAGGGATATTTCAAGAGAATCAACGGGATCATAGTAATCATCATAGCAATCATCCTTCGGTAAGCACGAAGGGGAATTAAACAATGTATGAGTTGAAGAGTTACTCTCATTAGAAGGTGGGTACGGGTGATCAATCCGCTCTTCCTCCTTTTGTTCTTCGCTCTCCTCATCATCTTTTTCATCCAATGAGCTCACAATTTCATCAATTTCTTCTTCCATAGCTTCCTGCAAAATATTAGTCTCTTCTTGGACAGCGGAGACTTTCTCAATAAATGCATTAATATAGTAATTGTGTTCATAATTTTCATAGAAATATCTAAGTATAGCAAGATTTTCAGGCCTATAAACACCATCATCATCAAAAGCTTCATACTTTTCAAACAAGGATTCTATTTCATAAGCAGCCTTAAAAGCAACAAATTCTTCTATTTGTTTCACATCATAGTAATCATATATACCATTAGCATAAGAAGCCAAGGTTTTATCATCATTAAATTTGCATGAAAAGGGAAGGTGTGGAGCCTCCATCCTAGAGCAACAAGTAATATCATATCTCAAGCATAGATCCCAAGCATACCAATGCAACATAATAAATTGATCCCATAATAGTTTCCCTTTTTGTGTCGAGCGATAATCCCTAAAGTATTCACGTTGATCCAACGTGTCTCCCATTATAAAGTTGAATGGGGTTTTCTCAGGATTATTAAAGTAGTACATAATATCTTGAACATAATGAGCATCGGGAGTTTTAGGAGTTACCCCATCTCCATGAGTAGCAAGTACACCTATTTTTTTGGTATTTTATGTTCCATATCCATAACTAAAGATAGAGAACAACTAAGAACATCAAACAAAAATTACTTAGTGATAAAGCAAACAAGCAAACACGAGAATATTCACCCCACGCTATGACTCCCCGGCAACGGCACCAGCAAAAGGTCTTGATAACCCACAAGTGTAGGGGATCGCAACAGTTTTCGATAAGTAAGAGTGTCGAACCCAACGAGGAGCTCAAGGTAGAATAAATATTCCCTCAAGTTCTATCGACCACCGGTACAACTCTACACATGCTTGACGTTCGCTTTATCTAGAACAAGTATGAAACTAGAAGTACTTTGTAGGTGTGATAGGATAGGTTTGCAAGATAATAAAGAGCACGTAAATAAAAGCTAGGGGCTGTTTAGATAAAGATGCAATAAAGTAAATATAGTGAGTGTGAAAAAGTGGTGGTAGGAGTTGTGGAATTATCCCTAAGCAATTGACTATGTTACTAGACCGGTAATCACTATTGCAATTCTATTTGAGGGAGAGGCATAAGCTAACATACTTTCTCTACTTGGATCATATGCACTTATGATTGGAACTCTAGCAAGCATCCGCAACTACTAAAGATTCATTAAGGTAAAACCCAACCATAGCATTAAAGTATCAAGTCCTCTTTATCCCATACGCAACAATCCCCTTACTCGGGTTTGTGTTTCAATCACTCACGCAACCCACTATAAGCGAATCATAAACGCATTGCAACACCCTACAGTGGGAATCCCTCACGCTTGCGTGACACGGAGGGCACAATAGGACAGCACCAATAATAAAACATGCAACTCAAACCAATCATAGCAATTCATCAATCACCAATAGGACAACGAAAATCTACTCAGACATCATAGGATGGCAACACGTCATTGGAAAATAATATGAAGCATAAAGCACCATGCTCAAGTAGAGGGTACAGCGGGTTGCGGGAGAGTGGACCGCTAGATATAGAAGGGGGAAGGTGATGGAGATGTTGGTGAAGATGACGACGGTGTTGGTGAATATCGCGGTGATGATGATGGCCCTCGGCAGCGCTCCGGCGCCACCGGAAGCATGGGGGAGAGAGGCCCCCTTCTTATTCTTCTTCCTTGACCTCCTCCCTAGATGGGAGAAGGGTTTCCCCTCTGAGAGAATCGGCTTATTTTTGTCATATAACATGGTCAACGGGGTTGACGTGAAAATAACAATGTCTAATGGAATTTTTGAGCAAACATCTAACAGAACGATAGCATTTTTGAGATATCTAATTGCATTTTTTAGCAAGCATCTCACGGATCGATGGCATTTTTGAGTAGTTGTAACTTCTAGGCAAAACTGAGTAGTGATACAAAACTAGTGGCATAAATAATAAGAATCCAAGAATTAAATAGGATGCTAATTTCTTTAATAGAATTTAGCACCCCATTTAAGCACATACTAGATTTTTTAATAGTACTATATTCATAATTTGGCGACGAGCACTCTCTATATGTACCACCTTTTTTTTAATTTCATCTTGTTAGTTTTGCTCCATGGCGCAATCCATCGATACTACTACTATACAAAAGTATACATTTTCTAAAAGGCTAGAGGGCGAGCAGTCTCGCTTGGTCGGTTTCACGAGAGGCGAGGGCCTTTGTGATTTGACGGCTCATTACTGCTGGAAGGCGGGGCCTTGTGATTTGACTGCTCGTATAAATGTTGCCGACGACCTGAGGAGGAGCAAAGAATCATGCGGTATACTCAAGTTTTTCACTAGAGTACTAGTACGACGGAGGAGCATGAAACACGGCAGCCCGGTCCCATATGGCAAGAAAAAATGATCTAATTTGCTAGTCATCGATCCCACAGCGCGGCTCATCGTTAGCATTGTTCTATTCATGCCTCGCCCCGAAGAAAAAGAAAAAACACAGGAGCAAAAGAAGAAGGAAGATTATCACCCCAAAAAAAGAAGGAAGACGCACACACAAGTCTGGGGCGCTGCTCTCTACTACATGAAGGGTTGCTGGCCGCAGAGCCGTAACTGCTTCTTCATCACCTCCACGACCTCCATCTCCTTGCGCGTCTCCTCTGCCATCTTCTTCATTCTGTCCATGACGCGGGATTTCTCGATGCTAGCCTTCATCATCTATTCCACGGCCGCATTACGTACCTTGACAGTAGCTGGGTGCTCGATGAGGAGCTTCACCAACTTCTTCTTCTGTTCCATGATGAGGGCCTGCAACATCTTCATCGAGGAACTACTCTTCTCATGTAGCTTCTTCCAGTTGGTGTTCTCCTCCTTCAGCAGGTCGAGCTCGTGGCAGAGCTTCGCCTTGTCCTCCTGAAGTTGTAGGATTTCGCCGTTCGCCTTCTTATCCGACGCAATGCACTTCTTCAGTAGCATCACCAAGCCGGCGGTCAACTCCCCCTTCTCATTGAGCTCAGCAGGCATGTTGTCGAGGCTCTCCTTCAGCAGCTCCACCAAGCCGTCGATGAACTCTTCCTGCTTATTGAAATGATCGGGCATGTCATCGAGGGATAACGACTCCAGCGCCGCTAGCTCGGCATGTTCGCCTCCACGGCTAGGGCGCTCTTGGGAGCCATCGCCTCTGTGGCTAGGGTGCTCCTGGGAGCCCTTGCCTGTCTCTACCAGGTGGCGAGCCCTCTCGTTTTTCTCCGCGGCCTTGGTTGCCGCTCCCTTGTTACAAGTGTTTCTTGACCTAGAGCTCTGCACACCGCCATGGCAAGGACAGACGAACAAGAAAGACTTATGAGCACTAGTACTAAAACCTGCATAGTGGGAACATGTTCAGGTTTGATACGTGCTACTTGGTGTGAGCAGGTTTGTACTTATAATTATACTATACACTTTGGAATGTGATGGGAACAAGCTAAAGATTAATTGATTGATTTTGGTTTCGAGGCCCGAAACGGCTCCCGGTGAGTTTCCTGGAACACACATTTCAAGTACTACTGCTCAAATATGGTCGCACAAGTCAATGATGTAACTGTTCGTACATGTCAGACCAAGCTGATGCATGTAGCGGGTCTGACCAACCGTCTATTGGTGCGACTGACCGTAAGTATTACATGATGGAGACTTCTGGTTGTGGCTTCGGGTGATTGTCACGACCAAGCATTCAAAAACTAGTGATAAATCAATTACCATCTTTTTCGAAACGACCAAGTATTTTCATAGGAGTACAGTACATATAGATGGAGTGATTGTCACGGTTGCAAACCGCCATGGCGCCGCAAGTTCACTGCAGCAGCAACTGAGTAGGTCACTGCATCACCCGGCGGGGAAGGAGGGAAGCTCACCTCGCCTATGATGCATGCACAGCGGCGCCGCCGCAGCTGGTCCCATGATTTTGCTACTCCTACCGCCCATTTGAACAGTTGCACCGGCTGCTCATGCCATTCCGTAGGCATGCGCGTTCTTTCCTCTGCAGTTAACTCCATGAATATGATCTCTGCCATTAGCCCTAGCTCAAAATCAATGCGATGTGCCAGATGCTGACATCCCTTAGCATCACTCCCCTGAGATCGACTTGCGCCTCCGCCTTGTGCTGCACTAGGCGCGGGTCCTTCGAACTTCTCTCCAATTGATGCGATGGTTCCTCGGTCCGATTTGCCCTTGCTGCCCACCACCTGAAACGCAACCCTGGCATGCCCTCCGACGCCACCGGTCTGTCATTCCAGAGCAATGGATCTCCTCTAAAACACATGTGGGTTTCGCTCAAAGGCGGCAGTGCTGCGGGCCGCAGCGAGAGGGTAACCCGCGGGATCCTGGGATCTAAGGGATTATCCTTGGCGGGATCCGGTGGGCATGGCGGGGAGGCGAGCCTAAGCGCTGGGAGAGCCCTACAAGGCTAAGATAAAGATAATACTACTCCACTCCATCCATATTTAAATACAAAGGCCACCAACAGTAGCCCTAGCAAAAATTGATCATGCTGTCTGCGTCCTGGTTTATTGGCCCCCTTTTTTTGTGCCAATTTTTATGACATGCATAAATATTATGTTACTCCCTCCTTCCATCTATATAGGGCCTAACGCTTTTTCAAGGCTAGATTTGACCAAATGTTAGAGAAATAATATATGACATGCAAGTTACACAAAGCATACCATCAAATTCTTATGTGAAAGGAGCTTCCAATGATATAATTTTCACATTATACATCACATGTAATATTAATCTTATCAATAATCAAAGGTGGTCTTGGAAAACACATTAGGCCCTATATAGATGGAACAAGGGAGTACTTAAAATATGGTAAAAAATTGGCACAAAATACGATGGAGACCAATGGAAGTAGCAACCCATGATTTAACTACTCACATGCACGTAGTGGAGTGGTAATGTCTTTCTCAACTACTTCCTCCCTCACGTCCAGTCAATTTGCATGCGCTGTATTAATTGACCATCAATAAAGTGAAGGACTTTACACGCATCAAAATATAACATGGGGTGGATCTTTGTACAAAAATGCATCCCACCATGTACCCACGTGTGCGTGTGTGCACATCTTCGCTTCGTGCATGTACTGCCAGTGTGCCTGAGAGAGGACGAGTACATTCTTCTGGAACCAGCAGCACGTCACTGTGAACAATCCACACAAGGAGGTCGTGACAATGCCTCCACATGGCCACGTGGCTTCATGAACTGAAAGAGAGACACTGTGTAGCTTGCCATTGGAATTCTAATTTACGTGTTTTGCACATACTGGAAGTAGTAGCAAGGTACATGTGCATTGCTCGCATCAGTTTTGGTAACCAAATTATGAACAAATACCACACTATAGCGTGTAAGCTTTGAGTCATATATGCATGGTGTAGACGTTCATTTAATTCTTATAGTTCATCTCATTCAAAATCAATTAGTTTTTATAAAAAAGTTAGGGCCTCTTTGATTCATAGGATTTCCAAAACACGGTAATAGGGAAAACATGGGATTAGAGTGGAATGTCGTCTTGAATCCTACAGGATTGTACGAGTATTTGGTTGTGCATAGAAAAAGCATAGGATTCTTTCAAAGAGGTTTAAGTGGATGGAAACTTTCCTATGAAATCTAGTGCAAATGAATCCTATGGAAAAATTCCTATGGTTTAGAATCCTACGAATCCAACAACCAAGATAGGAGAAATTCCTAAGGATTAGAATCCTCCAAAATTCCTTTGACAATCATTTGAATCAAAAAGCCCTTAATCTATTTATGATTCATGGAATTGTGCATTGTAAAGCATAAAGTAAAAACAAATAATGGCAATTCAACTAGAAAAAAGTTTGGGCAGTTATGATATGAAAGATTCTAGAACAAAGGAGAAGCACTTGTATTTTGAGGTTTCTGCATTATGCTTAAGTTCAACCATGGAGTCTGCTAGATTGTACATGTGGCAAAATCCGGTGGGGGGGGGGGGCTAGAATATGGTGCAATGGGCCAAGTGGAGGGAGACTATGAAGGAGTGCACAAGTGCGAGATCAATATTTAAAGATAGGGGGCGAGAACGTGCACTGTTGCGCGCAGTGGCGGAGCCATGAAAAATAAATGAGCTAGGGGGCCAAGCATTGCTAATCCTTTACGAGGAGGGCCAATTCAACTTAAACCATTTTACCAACAATTGATCTAATGATCACATTCCTATTAGCCTCAATATATAGTGATGTTAGGGGCAGGGCCCTTGCTGCCCCCTGTCTTCGCCATTGTGCATGCGTCTGAGAGATAAAGCGGAAGGCATGGATGATGAGTGGGGGACGTTGGATATATAATTAAGGTGGGTGTATTAGCTATGTAATCCTATATAGAGAGGTATAGATTGATCGATGTGTATGTTGGAAAGAGGGTGAGACCTCACTAGATATATAGATTGATCCGTTTGTGTGGAAAACAGGGAAAGACCTAGCTATATATACACCCACATATAGGAACATCGATTGTTGCGCATGCACGTGAGAGATAAAAAATGCCTGATATGATGAAGAGGGGGAAGTGTGTGTGTGTGTGTGCATGCATGGGAGACCGACCTGAAGAAAAAGATTGCATGTGTGCAATGGATAATGCCGACTGGTAGTGTGTGAGTAGTGGTACAATTATAAAGAGAAGACGACTGTGTGGGTGTAAAAGACTAGGTGAGGTCATAATCAATGTAAAGTTGAATTCAAATATTTGAATAAGAGATCATGATGTTTGAAACCCATGCATGCATGAATATAACTCAGATATGCGCGATGTGGTTTGGAAACGAGCACGATATACGGTATACACATTGAACAAGGTCAGACTGATTTGAATTTGAGATACCGATGGTAGACATCGTTTGGCCACATTGCATCTGTGCATGGACACACTATTCTAGTTGGAGATGATGGGTGGCTTTCACATCACATATCTATATCTATACCCCTATATATTATATTATATATTTTTTATATAGTGTGCAAATAACTTTAACTTTGAAATATGGTCATTGGATGAAGCCAACCCGACGGTGCAGAGATGAAAAAATCGAGCACTACTTGCTGTTGGATATCATCTACATTCGACCAGATTTTGCCACATGTACAATCTAGAGGACTCCATGATTGAACTTAAGCATAATGCACAAACCTCAAAACACAAGCACTTCTTCTTTGTTATAGAATCTTCCATATCATAATGGCCCAAATGTTTTTCTACATGATTTGCCATTATTTGTTTTTACTTTATGCTTTACAACGCACAATTCCATTAACCTTAAAATAGATTAGCTTTCTTATAAAAACTAGATGATTTTGAATGAGATGAACTATAAGAATTAAACGAACATCTACATCATGCATATATGACTCAAAGCTTATATGCTATAATGTGGTATTTGTTGATAATTTGGTTACCAAATCTAATGCATGCAATGCACATGTACCTTACTAGTCTAAATGGTGTTTGTGCGTGTGTTGTGCGTGTTAATCACATTGTACGTAGTATCATACATGGTTTAGATTCCAAACATCTAGCTAGAGTACATGTACTATTATTCCCAAAAAGAGAGTACATGTACTATGATTTGAATTCAACATAAAATGGATACATATATTTGAATTTGAGATCGTATGTACATGTAGTTTGTATTTATATAGGAATTTACTACTCCTATATTCATGTCATGTGTTGTGAAGATAATATTTAGATGGTTGTATAACTAACCCGAGTACAATCCCATTCAAATAGGGAAAATGTACTCAAATTTAGTCCATATGCTAGACGACACGAATTGTTTTTTATTGTTGAGGGAAGTGCAAATTGATTTGGTACTGTACACGTTATGTTTGTTGTCCCGATTTTTTTAGTTTTTTTGTTGTTGTATTTGAATGCATTTCTAGTAATATAGTAAAACGGGACATGCCTCTCTCTAGTGATGAGGTGTGAATTGTCTTTTTTTGTTCTACACGTTAAGCTTCTTCTCCCGAAATTTCAAGCCGCGCCTTGTTATGCCGAAATTTCAACCTAGCATCTCTGTCTATCGTGCTACAAAACTCCTGCCTCTTCAACCCCCGCCTTGTTACCCCGAAATATTTAAGATATATCTTTGTCTTGTTGTTCTCCGAAAACTCCCTCCATCTCAACTCGCACCTTGCTATCCCATAATTACAACGCGCGTGAAAACTCCCACCTCCTGTGAAATCCCGACACGCAAAATGCCTGTGATGCCCCTGAACTGAAAGAACCGCCTAGCTCAAATCAGTGGGGGTACTTTCGTAACTTACCCCACATTTTGGACAAGCGCGTCCCTAAGCCATGGTTCCCCCTCCCATCCCATCCGCCGACCCATTCATACACTGAGGCCGCGAAAACCCGCGAAGCCCCACACCCTCCTCCATCCACCATCCAGTCGGAGCCTCTTCCCCGACGACGTCATCGTCCACAGCAACACCTCGACGTCCCTCATCCACCGCACCGCATAAGGATCCATCTTCAATCTCGTCGTCCCACCTGTTCAGCCACCCTGTCCTCCACCTCCAAGGAGCTTCCCCGACATTCCCCTCATCTTTTGTGCCACCTCCATTCCCACACCGCTGTCTTCACCTGCACCACCGGAAGAGCATCATCATCACCATTTCCTCGGATGAAGCTGAGGCCTAATCAGCGCCACCAAAGAGGCTCTACACTAATTGCCGCATTTTCTTCTTGATTCAATCTCATGGTGCTGCCGGCGCTCAGCCCCGAGCCGATATGGCGTGGCCCCATCCATGGCAGTGTCGTCGGCCACTTCCTCCACGACGTCGGTTCGTCGGCAGCGACGTCCACATCAATAGGACATGATGCTACTTTGGCTCTCGCTCACGCTGCTTCTATGCTCTTTCTATCGGTCCCCTGCCTGGTCTGCTATTGCTCTTGCTCTTGCTCTTGCTACTGCTCTCGCTCTTGCTCTTGCTTGCGCTGCTGCTCCAATTTAGCTACACTTCAGTCGACTGAATCAACTTTTGGGTTAGTCGATTTTCAGGGGGTGGGGGGCTCACCGGAGTTAAGGAAGAACCAAATGCAGCAGGGAGGGGGCTCGTCGGAGAGGTACCCCACTATCTATCTTAGGGTTCAGGGTGGGGGCAGTGGTCGCCAACAGTGGTGGGGTGATGGCGTGGGGATCGCCGGAGAAAAAGCTCAGCAGGGGGGGGGGGCAAGAGGGATAGCCGAGGCGACGGCGGACCGGCGGTGGCGAGTGGTTTTGGGGCGGGCGGGGCGACGAGGCAGCGTGGAAACGCCGTCGGCCGCGGGCGGCGGGGGCCGACGGTTTGGCCGGTGGTGGCTGTCGGCTCATGGGGGTGGAGGTTGAAGATGAACTGCAGGCCCTTTATTTCGTAGCCTCACCCTGCCCGCTGCTCTACTCTTGCGCGCGCTGCTGCTGCACGAGCAGCAGATACTGCTCTCGCTTGAGCCCCTAGAGCTGCTATGCGACATGCTGCTACACGACTAGCTCCCCCGGCTCTCGCACGCGCTGCTGCTCCTGGCGCTGCTGCTGCTACTACTAGTTTTCTGCTACTAGCGAGTTCAGTTTCGACAGTAAAATTCAGTTTCAATCGCAAAATTCAGTTTCGACAGTTAAATTCAATTTCGACTGTTAAATTCAGTTTCGACAGTTAAGTTCAGAGATGAGCGGCTGATGTATTTTAAATCTAGCACTTTGTGGTAATGTATTTTACGTCATCTATTGGAGATGCTATTAGAATTCCACTCGGGTTAACATTGTCTCTCTTGACCTGCTTTAGCCTCGCCGTCGTACAACCCACCGAAGCTGCTCCAACAACGAAACCCTCCATCACAGTGGAGCAGTACCCCGGGCTCCATCTCCAGACGCCTAAGATCTTCTTCCCCTCCTCCGGCAGCCAAATTAGCCAGAGCATCCTCACCGACCAACCCAATCACATTGAGATCGACAAGGCTTCGCCAAAGAGGTTGTACACTTGTTGCATCTTTTTTTACTCTACAAGTTATATATATTGTCTACTGAGCACACGTAGTAACGTGAAATACGATTAGTTTCTCCTACTATATGACAAGCAGTGAGGTAACATGCAACTTAGCTATCCATGATGGACTCTCTTGAACGCCATCATTATTTATCACTTCATGTTTGAGCTGTGCATTTGTAGATGGGCCTGGGAGTTGAGCTAGCAGCGCAGTGGCCTGGGTCCAAAGTAGTAGAAGTAGCACAAAAACATTTTTGAGTGTAGGCTTTTCCCTGCTCAAGCCTTCCAACTAGAATCGCCAGTGCTTGAAAGGAAAAGTGAAGGAAAACATAGGAATTGGAAAGTTTCCTATGGTATTACTATTCATGCATTTGGTTCAAAGGAATGCAACAAAGGAAAACTATAGGATTTTTTCCTTTAGTGTCTCCTTGAAAGAAAAACCGTACGAATTTTAATATCCACTTGTCCTCCTTTTCAAATTCCTATTCATGAAGCACAAGCCTACGAGATAGTAGCATAATAGCATTATAACCGTACATTTTCTTGTGGTTTGACTTAATCTCACCATGCTTCTCTACATCCCGTGTTCTTCTAATTCTTGTGAACCAAACACCCAGATTGGCAGAAATCCTATGTTTTTATATTCTCTGTTTTGCACGTGCATTCCTATCCTATTCCTGTGTATTTCCTATCCCTGCATTGTTAGAATCCTCAAATTCAAACAAGCCCTTACATAATAACTTCTGTTATAGATATGTGTCAAAGAAAACCTTGTGTGGTTTGTTCCGCTCCTGCTACGCTATGTTCCACCCCAGCTCAGCTACTCTAATGACGGAAGGGTTCACCACAGCAGGGATCCGCTCTTGAGACTGTCTTTCACTGCCTAAGATCTTCCCCGCCGCTGGCAGCCACGACAACTGCATTACCATCATCAACTGAGCAGAGGACCTTGAGGACTACACGGGTCCACAAGAGAGGTCGCACTCTTCTGTGTCTGTTTACATTATGCATCGCTTAACATGATGACATGCTACTTTATCATCCTGTTCGCCTATTAGACTCTGAGTCAGGTCCAAACTAATGCTGAAACTTGAGTTTTTAAATGGTTGTGGGGTACTATTGGGGCAGCAATCAGTGCTATCTGTCTACTATCTGGTTAATCTCGGGTGTCCACTATGAGTTTCATGATGGGTGCAAACAAACATTAAAGGAGGCATTATCTATATTTTTTAACTAAAGCTATTATCTGCCTGCTATCATTGGTTTTGGGTCTAGCCACAGTTTACTACCATCACTCTGGATTTGTGCATGCACTACTTACATAATCTCACTATGTTTTATTCATATGCATGTCAGTTATTGTACACAATGGAACTGAACATGTAGAGCAAAAGAGACGAGCCTTGTGTGGCAATAAAATTTCATCTAGATGTCGCTCCATGGTGGGTGCAAAGGCAGCCCCCCTCCACCCATTTTAGATTGTAATCAAGAGGAATATAACTGTTCCGAGGGGGATTCAGAAGGAGAAGACCACTCCTATTTACCCCCTGAGGTCTTCGCTCTAACTTGGCATGCTGATATTGGTAATATCATGCATATGGTGCCTTGCATTGCTTACTTTATACATCAAATATGCCATCGGCTTACTTTAGACATGCTTTGTGTGAATGCCATCTGTTTAGTTTCTTTATCATATATGTGAATCATGCAATGCCATCTTGTTTAGCCAGGCATCATATATGTGAATTTTGCAATGCCACCCTGGTTAGCCAGTCATCTTATATGTGAATTATATCATGCCATCATTTTTATTACATATTAAATTTGTCGACAATTTTAGTACATTCAATTACTCTCCCTGTGCATCATCCATTCAACACGGTCATGGAAAAGTATGGAGTGGAAACAAGGTCTTTAGAGCAGACAATGCTATCTGACGAAGCGCATGTCTTGCTGGTTACGGATAGCTCATTAGAAGAGGATTCAGAGACAGATGACCAGTCCTATCCCCCCCCGAGGTGCATGCTTTAACTTGGCAGGGTTATGTTGCTCATATCGTGCGTATGGTGTCTTGCATTGCTATGTCATTTGCTTAGTTTAGACATGCTTTGTGTGAATGCCACCTGTTTAGTGTCTAATTACCATATATGTGAATTATGCAATGCCATCTTTGTTGCAAGACATTATATATATGAATTATGCAATGCTATCTTGTTGCAAGGCATTATATATGTGAATTATGCAATGCCATGCTGTTTAGCCAAGCGTCATATATGTGAATTATATGTCTTCCTTTTTTTGTATTTCTCATTGCATTTGTCGACAATGTTTATATATTCAACTGCTCTTCCTGTGCATCAGCCATTTGAATTGGTGATGGTGAAATCTGGAGTGAAAACAAGGTCTTTAGAGAAGACAATGCTACCTGCTGAAGCAGATATCTTGCTGGTTACAGATAGCTCCTCAA
This sequence comes from Triticum dicoccoides, assembly GCF_002162155.2. Taxonomy (NCBI): domain Eukaryota; kingdom Viridiplantae; phylum Streptophyta; class Magnoliopsida; order Poales; family Poaceae; genus Triticum; species Triticum dicoccoides. Next base: position 124,741,809 of record NC_041389.1, read on the forward strand.
AGGAGGATTCAGAGGCAGATGACCAGTCCTATTATCCCCCTGAGGTGTATGCTCAAACTTGGCAGGGTTATATTACTCATATCATGCATATGTTGTATTGTAATGCTTAGTTTTTACATCATATACACAATATTGAATGCCATCTCCTCAGTTGACACATCATATATGCGATTGCCCTCTGCTCACTTGTTAGTATATAAATCATATATTTGAATTATATCATGCCACGATATTTACATAGACAACATGTATCTGAATTATGGCATGCCAACCCATTTTCAAAAGACATAATACAGTTATATCATCTCATCCTGTTTACATAGTCATCATATTTTGAATTATGTCATTATATCCGTGAATTATATCATGCCATCATGTTCCCATCGACGACATGTTTGTGAATTATGGCATGCCAACCACTTTAATAGACACATCGTATAGTTATATCATGTCATCCTGTTTACATAGTCATCATATTTTGAAGTATGTCATTCTATCCTGTTTAGTTAGCCATCATACATGTGAAATTGTGTCATGCTATCCTGTTTAATTAGCCATCATATATGTGAAATTATGTCATGCTATTCTGTTTGGTTAGACAACATAAATGTGAATTATTCCATGCCCTGTTTTCTTCCCTACTATCCATTGCACCTGTCTATCTTACAATGTCTGTACATTCAATTACTTTTCTTGTTTATCAGCCATTTGAATTGGAGGGGGTGATGGCAGTATCTGTGGGAGTAAAAACACGGTCTTCAGAAAAGATCGTGCTACCAGTCGATGAGGATAGAACCACGATTGTACTTGCCCAAGAACCAGCCCCACCACACATAACCCAGACTCACGCAGATTGTACCCCTACCCAGTTGGACAAAGAACCAACTACACCCCTTATAACCCCAACCCTAGCAGATAGTAACCCAGTTCTAGTAGACACAACACCGTCTCCACCACAGAGCACCCAAACACGAGCAGTTAGTAAGGCAACTGCAGTGCCGAAAGCACAAGACCACCACTCCGAACCCCAAGTCAATGCTTAAAGCAGAAGAAGAATTGTTCTCAGGTCAGGTTCCGTAGCTATTGTTCATACACCTTTGCTCTTGCATCACTGTATTTACTCATACCAACTAATTTCAAATTTGAAGGATGCAACTGAAACTCCAATGGCGCAATAGGTATGTTTTAAACCTGTTTCTTTAACGTGTTTGCTGTTGTAACTTGCTCTATTGATTTCAGTTTCAATTGAATAAACAGTTATGTTCTCATGCCATGCACATTACAAGTGTTGTTATTGTTGTGTAGTTTCCCACACTTATATTCTGTCTATGCTTCTTTGTCTTAAATAGATATGATTTGAACTGTCTATCTTGATTTGGTAACATAAAGTAGAATGATATAGACCATACAGTGACCATACTACATAGATATATGTTTGTTTCATTCGGGTATCCTGTCTACCTTACTACTGAACTGGTTTACCAAAATGAGTTTCATATACAACATGGTAAACCTATGATGTGTCTGTTTGTTTGTCTTTTAGAATGCGGATAAAATATTGGAGAAGAGTACCCCGTTATGAAATGGTAAAGGAAGTAATGCAGATAAGGTTCAAGACAGTGAGACATCCCTATTGGTCTCCAAGAAAGCTGATAAAAACTATATTGAAGACACTGAGACAACCCAAAGTCCTGTCTTGATCTAGTGTTCGAGTTACTGGCTACTACTGCTGGCACCGGCTCTTTGAACTCACAAACTGAATCAGTTCGGCTTCTTGAGTCTCAACTTCAAGTTGAAAGACATCGATCAGATGTTATGCGCCAGGAATCCGAAGGACTGAGGAAGTCCCTGCAGAATTTAGATGCATACTTTCTGGTGCAACAACAAGTGCTGGAGGATTTAAGCGCCAAACAAGAGAAAGTTAATAAGCTTGCAAAGCATCTTGCAAGCATTATGGGTACCAAGGATATTGTTTCTTGAGCTCTTATAAAGTGGTTTCAGTTTGGGACTTGTTTTGCTGCGGCGTTTATTTGCACTAGTCGCCAACTTTGACAACCAGTGTATGTGATATGCTGCTTTGTTCCCTATCTTTGCGGTGGTGAACTTTGATGCCCAGTGGATGTAATATGTGTAATAGTCGTGATAGCGTAGCGTAAGTTGCTTGCTTATTTATTTGCTTGTTGTCTTGTTTATTTGTTTGCTTGTAGTCAGTACAGTTCTTTTTCCGCGGTTTGCTAGCGGCCGCAATAACCTATTTTTAAAAACTAGGCCACAATAACCGTGGGCTACATATTTACTATAGTGACCCTAGGCCTCCTCCGGGCCGTAGAAACAATGGGCCTTCGATGGGCCGTAGAAACAATGGGCCTTCTATGGGCCGTATGATCGATTGGCCAAACATGGGCCAATAACAAACCACATTATGGGCCATAAAACGGGCTAGAGTTGGAATCATCCGTTTATGGGCCAACCATAATGGGCTATCGTTAATCGGCCATATTTGATGACGCTATGAAAACGGCCCAACGGATTAACGGCTACAAACGGGCCGACTATAACCACGGGCTGAATTTCGCCCACAAGCAGAAAGGGATAGTAACGGGCCATAAGTAACCGAATGCTGGAAATGAGCCCAAGAATAAACGGGCCCTGAGAAGGCCGAAAGATAACATGGGCTGGAAACGACCCAATGGAATAATGGGTCGTTAATGGGTATAAAGTGATACATTGTTCATTACGGGCCAGTTTCACCACGGACCGTTAATGGGCCAAGAGTTACAAAGGGCCTCATATGGGCCAAAAGATATCATGGGCCATACATGGGCGGGAAGTTAAAATGGGATGGAATCATATTAGATGGACTAGATGACGCTACTGGGTCTAATTCGGATAGGCCATAACGGGCCCTGGGTTAGCGGTCTATAAATGGGCTATATGTGAATAGACTGTTAACAGGCTTTTCGTGGGCCAGCACGCTATGTTTTGACCAAGTCAAATGGGCCGGCCTTTTCACAGGAATGGGCCTCTGTTGGGCCATGCCACATGTCAACATATCATAGGCGCCTTTGGTCCAATGAGTGGATGACATCTGTCCCAACGGTGAGCCGACATGTGTTTCCTCCAGCCAATGATGATTTTACACGTGGAAAATCCCCATTGGTCAGGGTTGTTAATGGGTTATCGGATCCAAACCAGAACCCGATAGCTTAAGGGAGACCCGTTACAGTGGATGACACGTGTCGATCAGCCTTGACGAAAGATCTTCTATGACGCGTGATTTATCGTCATGGAAGTGGACACTTCCGTGATGATAATTTTGGTAATGTCATGGAACACTTCTACGACAGCACAGGTATGACTATCTTGATTCTGTCATAAAATCGTCATCCATGTACATGCATGACATAAAAAATGACCTACTGTGACAAACACGTATCATCACAGAAGTGTATTTTTTTAGTGTTGTCATATTGCCGTGGATGATCATGTAGCTAACATAGTATTTGTGGCTCAACCATCATTCATCATTTTTATGCATGTTATGCTAGATCATTGCACATGCTGGTATTGCCAGAGGAATTCATATAGTGTCATATTTTCTTAGAGGTATCGAGTTGTAATATTGAGTTGTAAGTAAATAGAAGTGTGATGATCTTCAATTTTCATTATTAGAGCATTGCCCCAGTGAGGAAAGGATGATGGAAACTATGATTCCCCCACAAGTCGGGATGAGACTCCAGACAATGAGAGAGAAAAAAACATAAAAAGGAAACAAAGAAATAAAGAGAGAAGGGGCATGCTAGTTCCACACTTGTGCTTCAAAGTAGCACCATGTTTTTCATATGGAGAGTCTCCTATGCTGTCACTTTCATATACTAGTGGGAATTTTTCATTATAGGATTAGATGCACACCCACTTAGTTTCATATTGATCTTTCGTACACTTATAGCTCTTAGTGCATTCGTTGCATGGTAGTCCCAACTCCTCACGTTGATATCAATTGATGGGCATCTCCATAGCCCGTTGGTTAGCCGCGTCGATATGAGATTTTCTTACCTTTTTGTCTTCTCTATATTTACTCCTATCATTATACTCTATTCCACCCATAGTGTTATAACCATGGCTGGCGCTCATGTATTGCGTGACGGTTGAAAAAGCTGAAGCGCGTTAAAAAGTATGAACCAATTGCTCGACTTGCCATGGGGGTTGTGCATGATAAATACTTTGTGTTAAGAAGACAAAGCATGACAAGACTATATGACTTTGTAGCGATAACTTTGTTTAGAGTCAATATTTTGAAAGACATAATTGTCTGTTGGGATGCCTGAGTATTGATGTCTTTATGTCAAATTATAGAGCATTGCTTTGAATCACTTATGTCTCAATATTCATGCCATGATTAGATATATGATCAAGTTTATGCTAGGTAGCATTCCACATCAAAAATTATCTTTTTTATCATTTACCTACTCGAGGACGAGCAGGAATTAAGCTTGGGGATGCTGATACGTCTCCGTCGTATCTATAATTTTTTATTGTTTCATGCCAATATTATACAAGTTTTACATCTTTTTGGCAACAATTTATTTGATTTATTGGACTAACCTATTGATCCAGTGCCCAGTGCCAGTTCCTATTTGTTACATGTTTTTTGTTTCATAGAAAATCCATATCAAACGAATCCCAAACATGATAAAAACTTACGAAGAATTATTTTGGAATATATGTGATTTTTGGAAGGTGGAATCAACGCAAACGGGGGGCCATAGCCCCCAAGATACACCAGGATGCGCCAGGGCGTGCCAGTCGCACCCAGGTGTCTTGTGCCCTCCTCGTAAGGTGGTTGGGGCCATTCTTCAGGTGCAAGAAAGATAATTTATGGAAAAAGATCGTGTAAAATTTTTGGCGCAATCGGAGTTACGGATCTCCGGGAATTTAAGAAACCGTGAAGGGCCAGATCCGGGGAACGCGAAACAGAAGATAACAGAGAGGGAGATCCAGTCTCGGAGGGGCTCCCGTCCCTTTTCCGCCATGGAGGCCATGGACTAGAGGGGGTGTTGGGAAACGTTGCATGGAAAACAAAAAAAATTCTACACACAAGCAATGATCTATCCATGGAGATGCATAGCAACGAGCAGGAGAGTGTGTCTACATAACCTTATAGACCGTAAGCGGAGGCGTTTGTCAACGCAGTTGATGTAGTCAAACTTCTTTGTGCTTCAACTGATCAAGTACCGAACGCACAACACCTCCGCTTTCTGCGCACGTTCAGCTCGGTGACGTCCCTCTCCTTCTTGATCCAGCAAGACGTCGAGGTAGTAGATGAGTTCCGTCAGCATGACAGCATGGTGATGGTGATGATGAAGTGATGCTTGCAGGGCTTCGCCTAAGATCTACGAAAATATGACCGAGGGTGTAAACGGTGGAGGGGGGCGCCGCACACGGCTAAACAATTGTCTGGGATGTGCTAGGCGCCCCCCCCCCACATATATATATATATAAGTGGGAGAGGAAGGGAGAGACTAGGAGGAGCCCCAAGTAGGGCCGAATCCTAATTGGGCTCCTCCCAAGCCGTGCGCCCCCCTGGCATATATATCGGAGGGGGAAGGAAAGAGAGGGGGAGAAGGAGGGAAGGGGGAATCATATTCCTCTCTTTCCTTTCCCATCCCCTCTTTCCTTCTCCTCCTTGGCCAGCCCATATGGGGGGTGCACCAGCCCCTTGTGGCTGGTGCGTTTCCCCTCTTGGCCCATAAGGCCCATATCTTTTGTCGGGGGTGCCGAGAACCCCTTCCGGTGACCTGATAAGTACCCGGTACCCCCGAAACACTTCTGGTGTCCGAATACTATTGTTCTATATATCAATATTTACCTCTCGACCATTTCGAGACTCCTCATCATGTCCATGATCTCATCCGGGACACCAAACAACATTCGGTTACTAAATCACATAACTCATATAATATTATATCGTCATTGAATGTTAAGCGTGCGGACCCTACGGGTTCGAGAACTATGTAGACATGACCGAGACACCTCTCTGGTCAATAACCAATATCGCAACCTAGATTCCCATATTGGCTCCTACATATTATACGAAGATCTTTATCGGTCGAGCCGCTATGACAACATACGTAATTCCCTTTGTCCATCGGTATGTTACTTGCCCGAGATTCGATCATCGGTATGTTCCTACCTAGTTCAATCTCGTTACCGGCAATTCTCTTTACTCGTTCCGTAATACATCACCTCGTAACCAACTCCTTAGTCATTTTCTTGCAAGCTAATGATGTGTATTACCAAGAGGGCCTAGAGATACCTCTCCTATACTTAGAGTGACAAATCCTAATATCGATCTATGCCAACTCAACAATAACCTTCAGAGAAACCTGTAGAGCATCTTTATAATCACCTAGTTACATTGTGATGTTTGATAGCACACAATTCATTCCTTCGGTATCCGGGAGTTGCATAATCTCATAGTCAAAGGAATATGTATTTGACATGAAGAAAGCAATAGCAATAAAATAGAACGATCATTATGCTAAGCTAATGGATGGGTCTTGTCCATCACATCATTCTCCTAATGATGTGATCCCGTTATCAAATGACAACTCATGTCCATGGGTAGGAAACCTTAACCATCTTTGATCAACGAGCTAGTCTAGTAGAGGCTCACTAGGGACACAATGTTTGTTTATGTATTCACACATGTATTAAGCTTCCCGATCAATACAATTCTAGCATGAATAATAGAACTTTATCATGAATAAGGAAATATAAAATAACAGCTTTAGTATTTTCTCTAGGGAATGTTTCCTTCAGTCTACCACTTGCACTAGAGTCAATAATCTAGTTCACATCGCCATGTGATTAACACCAATAGTTCACATCGCCATGTGATTAACACCCATAGTTCACATCGTCATGTGACCAACCCAAAGGGTTAACTGGAGTCAATAATCTAGTTCGCGTCACCATGTTATTAACATCCAAATAGTACTAAGGTGTGATCATGTTTTGCTTGTGAGAGAAGTTTAGTCAACGGGTCTGCCACATTCAGATCCGTATGTATTTTTGCAAATTTCTATGTCTACAATGCTCTGCATGAAGCTACTCTAGCTAATTGCTCCCACTTTCAATATGTATTCAGATTGAGATTCAGAGTTATCTGAATCGGTGTCAAAGCTTGCATTGACATAAGTCTTACGATGAACTCTTTATCACCTCCATAACCGAGAAACATTTCCTTAGTCCTCTTTAGGTAACTAAGGATAATTTTGACCGCTGTATAATGATCTACTCCTAGATCACCATTGTACGTCCTTGCCAAATTCATGACAATGTACACAATAGGTCTGGTACATAGCATGTCATACTTTATAGAACCTATGGCCGAGGCATAGGGAATGACTCTCATTCTCTCTCTATCTTCTATCGTCTTCGGGATTTGAGTCATACTCAACTTCACACCTTGTAACACAGGCAAGAAACCTTTCTTTGACCGATCCATTTTGAACTTCTTCAAAACATTGTCAAGGTATGTGCTTTGTGAAAGTCCTATTAAGCGTCTTGATCTATCTCTATAGATCTTGATGCCCAATATATAAGCAGCTTCACCGAGGTCTTTCATTGAAAAACTGTTATTCAAGTACCCTTTTTATGCTATCCAAAAATTCTACATCATTTCCAATCAACAATATGTCATCTACATTTAATATTAGAAATGCTATAGAGCTCCCACTCAGTTTGTTGTAAATACAGGCTTCACCGAAAGTCTGTATAAAACCATATGCTTTGATCACCTCATCAAAGCATATATTCCAACACCGAGATGCTTGCACCAGTCCATAGATGGATTGCTGGAGCTTGCACACTTTGTTAGCACCTTTAGGATCGACAAAACCTTGTGCTTGCAACATATACAACTCTTCTTTAAGAAATCCATTAAGGAATGCAGTTTTGACGTCCATTTGCCATATTTCATAATCATAAAATGCGGCAATTGCTAACATGATTTGGATGGACTTAAGCATCACTACGGGTGAGAAAGTCTCATCGTAGTCAACCCCTTGAACTTGTTGAAAACCTTTTGCGACAAGTCGAACTTTGTAGATAGTAACACTACCATCAGCTTCAGTGTTCCTCTTGAAGATCCATTTATTCTCTATGGCTTGCCGATCATCGGGCAAGTCCACCAAAGTCCATACTTTGTTCCCATACATGGATCCTATCTCATATTTCATGGCCTCAAGCCATTTATCGGAATCTAGGCTCATCATAGCTTCTTCATAGTTCGTAGGTTCGCCTTGGTCTAATAACATGACTTCCATAATAGGATTATTGTACCACTCTGGTGCGGGTCGTTCTCTGGTTGACCTATGAGGTTTAGTAGCAACTTCATCTAAAGTTTCATGATCATTATCATTTGCTTCCTCTCTAGTTGGTGTAGGCATCACGGGAACGCATTTCTCTTATGTGCTACTTTCCAATTCAAGAGAAATGTACGATTACCTCATCAAGTTCTACTTTCCTCCCACTCACTTCTTTCGAGAGAAACTCCTTCTCTAGAAAGGTTCCATTCTTGGCAACAAAGATCTTGCCTTTGGATCTGTGGTTGAAGGTGTACCCAATTGTTTCCTTAGGGTATCCTATGAAGGCGCACTTCTCCAATTTGGGTTCGAGCTTATCAGGATGAAGTCTTTTGACATAAGTGTCGCAACCCCAAACTTTAAGAAATGACATCTTAGGTTTCTTGCCAAACCATAGTTCATATGGTGTCGTATCAATGGATTTAGATGGTGCCCTATTAAACGTGAATGCGGTTGTATCTAATGCATATCCCAAAAACGATAGTGGTAAATTGGTAAGAGACATTATGGAACGCACCATATCCAATAAAGTACGGTTACGACATTCAGATACACCATTGTGCTGTGCCAGGTGGCGTGAGTTGTGAAACAATTCCACATTGTTTTAAATGAAGGCCAATCTCGTACCTCAAATATTTGCCACTACGATCAGATCATAGAAAATTTACTTTCTTGTTACATCCACTTCACTCTGAAATTCTTTGGACTTTTCAAATGTTGAAGACTTGTGTTTCATCAAGTAGATATACCCATACCTACTCAAATCATCTATGAAGGTCAGAAAATAACGATACCCGTTGCGTGCTTCAACACTCATGGGACCACATACATCGGTATGTATTATTTCCAATAAGCCATTAGCTCGCTTGATTGTTCCGGAGAACAGAGTTTTAGTCATCTTGCCCATGAGGCATGGTTCGCAAGTATCAAATGATTCGTAATCAAGTGATTCCAAAAGTCCATCCGAATGGAATTTCTTCATGCGCTTTACACCAATATGACCTAAATGGTAGTGCCACAAGTATGTTGCACTATCATTATCAACTTTGCATCCTTTGACATCAATATTACGAATATGTGTATCACTATGATCGAGATTCAATAAACCATTCACATGGGTGTATGACCATACAAGGTTTTATTCATGTAAATAGAATAACAATTACTCTCTAACTTAAATGAATAACCGTATTGCAATAAACATGATCTAATCATATTCATGCTCATCGCAAACACCAAATAACATTGATTTAGGTTTAAAACTAATCCCGAAGGTAGAGGGAGTGTGCGATGGCGATCATATCAACCTTGGAATCATTTCCAACCACATCGTCACCTCGCTTTTAACTAGTCTCTGCAACTCCTGTTTTGAGTTACTAATATTAGCAACTGAATCGATATGAAATACCGAGGGGCTACTACGAATACTAGTAAGGTACACATCAATAACATGTATACCAAATATATCATAGTTCACTTTGCCATCCTTCTTATCCGCCAAGTATTTGGGGCAGTTCCGCTTCTAGTGACCATTCCCTTTGCAGTAGAAGCACTCAGTTTCAAGCTTAGGTCCAGCTTTGGGCTTCTTCACGGGAGCGGCAACTTACTTGACATTCTTCTTCAAATTCTCTTTCTTACCCTTGCCATTTTTCTTAAAGCTAATGATCTTATTAACCATCAACACTTGATGCTCTTTCTTGATTTCTACCTCCACCGATTTCAGCATCGCGAAGAGCTCGGGAATCATTTTCGTCATCCCTTGCATATTATAGTTCATCGTGAAGTTCTAGTAGCTTGGTGACAGTGACTAGAGAATTCTATCAATCACTATCTTATCTGAAAGATTAACTCCCACTTGATTCAAGCCATTGTAGTACCCAGCCATTCTGAGTACATGCTCACTGGCTGAGCTATTCTCCTCCATCTTGTAGGAAAAGTACTTGTCAGAGGTATCTTGACACGTGCATGAATTTAAAATACCATTTTTAGCTCTTGGAACATCTCATATGCTCCATGGCTTCAAAACATTTTTGAAGTCCTAGTTCTAAGCCGTAAAGCATGACGCACTAAACTATCAAGTAGTCATCATATCGATTTTGCAAAACATTCATAACGTTTGCATCTGCTCCTGCAACAGTTTTCTCACCTAGCGGTGCATCAAGGACATAATTCTTTTGTGCAGCAATGAGGATAATCCTCAGATCATGGACCCAGTCCACATCATTGCTACTACCATCTTTCAACTTAGTTTTCTCTAGGAACATATCAAAAAAATAGGAGCTATATCGCGAGCTATTGATCTACAACATAGATATGCAAAATACTATCAAGACTAAGTTCATGATAAATTAAGTTCAATTAATCAAATTACTTAAGAACTCCCACTTAAATAGACATCCCTCAAGTCATCTAAGTGATACGTCATCCAAATCAACTAACCCATGTCCGATGATCACGTGAGATGGGGTAGTTATCAATGGTGAACATCTCTATGTTGATCATATCTACTATATGATTCACGTTCGACCTTTCGGTCGCCGGTGTTCCAAGGCCATGTCTGTACATGCTAGGCTCGTCAAGTTTAACCCAAGTATTCCGCATGTGCAAAACTGTCTTGCACCCGTTATATGTGAACGTAGAGTCTTCACACCCGATCATCACGTGGTGTCTCAACACGAATAATTATAGGAATGGTGCATACTTAGGGAGAACACTTTTACCTTGAAATTTAGTGAAGGGATCATCTTATAATGCTACCGGCGTACTAAGAAAATTAAGATGCATAAAAGATAAACATCACATGCAATCAAAATATGTGACATGATATGGCCATCATCATCTTGTGCTTTTGATCTCCATCTCCAAAGCATCGTCACGATCTCTATCGTCACCGGCTCGACACCTTGATCTCCATCGTTGCGTCATGGTCGTCTCGCCAACTATTGCTTCTACAACTATCGCTAATGCATAGTGATAAAGTAAAGCAATTACATGGCATTTGCATTTCATACAATAAAGAGACAACCATAAGGCTCCTGTCGGTTGCCGATAACTTACAAAACATGATCATCTCATACAATAACGTATATCACTTCATGTCTTGACCATATCACATCACAACCTACCCTGCAAAAGCAAGTTAAATGTCCTATACGTTGTTGTTGCAAGTTCTTACGTGGCTGCTACGGGCTTCTAGCAAGAATTGTTCTTACCTACATCAAAAACCACAACGGTGATTCGTCAAGTTTGCTGTTTTAACCTTCTTCAAGGACCTAGTCAAATTCGATTCAACTAAATTAGGAGAAACAGACACCCACCAGCCACCTTTATGCAAAACTAGTTGCATGTCTATCGGTGGAACCGGTCTCATGTGCGTGGACATGTAAGATTGGTTCAGGCCGCTTCATCCCACAATACTGGCGAATCAAAATAAGACATTGTTGGTAAGCAGTATGACTATCACTGCCCACAACTCTTTGTGTTCTATTCATGCATATAATCTATGCATAGACCTGGCTCTCATACCACTATTGGGAAATGTTGCATGGAAAACAAAAAAAAATGTAGGCACACGCAATGATCTATCCATGGAGATGCATAGCAATGAGGGGGGAGTGTATCTATGTACCCTCGTAGACCGTTAGCGGAAGCATTTCTCAATGCGGTTGATGTAGTCGAACTTCTTCGCGCTTCAACCAAACAAGTACCAAACGCACGGCACCTCCGTGTTCTGCACACATTCAGCTCGATGACGTCCAAAGTATTCAGAATCGTGACAAAGTGTTAGAATCTTATGACCTCACAATCCAAAGTAGCCACTCCGATTCTACGATTTTTCTCATAGAATCTAAGATTGTATGATCCTGTTAGTTATGGTTCTACGACTCACGATCCTACCAATGGAGCTCCGATCCGATTCAGAATCTCGATTCTAACAACTTTGGTGATGTCCCTCGCCTTCTTGATCCAGCAAGATGTCGAGGTAGTAGATGAGTTCCATCAGCACAAAGGCATGGTGACGGTGATAGTGAAGTGATCCTTGCAGGGTTTCTCCTAAGCACTACGAAAATATGACCGAGGGTGTAAATAGTGGAGGGGGGCATCGTACACGGCTAAACAATTGTCTGGGATGTGCTAGCCCCCCCACATATATATATATAGGTGGGAGGGGGAGGGAGAGACCAGGAGGTGCCCCAAGTTGGACCGAATCTTACTTGGGCTCCTCCCAAGCCGCGCCCCCTGGCATATATATCGGAGGGGGAAGGAAATTGAGGGGGAGAGGGAAGGAAGGGGGAATCTTATTTCTCTCTTTCCTTTCCCTTCCCCTCTTTCCTTCTCCTCCTTGTACGGCCCATATAGGGGGCGCACTAGCCCCTTGTGGCTGGTGCGTTTCCCCTCTTGGCCCACAAGGCCCATATCTTTTGTCGATGGTGCCCGCAACCCCTTCCCGTGACCCGATAAGTACCTGGTACCCCCCCGAAACACTTCTGCTATCCGAATATGACCGCCCTATATATCAATCTTTACCTCTCGACCATTTCGAGACTCCTCTTCATGTACATTATCTCATCTGGGACCCCGAACAAAATTTAGTCACCAAATCACATAACTCATATAATACTATATCGTCATTGAACGTTAAGCGTGCGGACCCTACAGGTCCGAGAACTACGTAGACATGACCGAGACACCTCTCCGGTCAATAATCAATAGCGGAACCTAGATGCCCATATTGTCTCCTACATATTCTACGAAGATCTTTATCGGTCGAACTGTTATGACAACATACGAAATTCCATTTGTCCATCGGTATATTACTTGCCCGAGATTTGATCGTTGGTATCTTCTTACCTAGTTCAATCTCATTACCAGCAAGTCTCTTTACTCGTTCCATAATACATCACCTCGTGACCAACTCCTTAGTCATTTTCTTGCAAGCTTATGTTTTCTATTACCGAGAGGGCCCAAAGATACCTTTCTGATACTCGGAGTGAAAAATCCAAATCTCGATCTATGCCAACTCAACAAACACCTTCAGAGATACCTGTAGAGCATCTATATAATCACCCAGTTATGTTGTGACGTTTGATAGCACGTAAGGTATTTCTCCGGTATCCGGGAGTTGCATAATCTCATAGTCGAAGGAATATGTATTTGACATGAATAAAGCAATAACAATAAAACTGAATGGTCATTATGCTAAGCTAACAGATGGGTCTTGTCCATCACATCATTCTCATAATGACGTGATCCCGTTATCAAATGATAAATCATGTCCATGGTTAGGAAACCTTAACCATCTTTGATCAATGAGCTAATCTAGTAGAGGCTCACTCGGGACACGGTGTTGGTTTATGTATTCACACATGTATTAAGCTTTCTGATCAATACAATTCTAGCATGAATAATAGACCGTTATCATGAATAAGGAAATATAAAACAACAACTTTATTATGGCCTCTAGGGCATATTTCCTTCAGGGGGAACTCTCCTCCCATCTAGGGGCCAGGCCAAGGAAGAAGAAGGAGGAGGGAGGCTCTCTCCCCCTCTCTCCCGGTGGCACCTGAGTGCTGCCGGGGCAAGGATCATGACGGTGATCTACATCAACAATCTTGCTACCGTTATCACCAGCTCTCCCCCTCTATGCAGCAGTGTAACACCCCTTCTCCCCGCTGTAATCTCTACTTAGACATGGTGCTCAACTCCATATATTATTTCCCAATGATCTATGGTTATCCTATGATGTTTGAGTAGATCCATTTTGTCCTATGGGTTAATCGTGATCTTGGTTGGTATGATTGTATCTTTCATTTATGGTGCTATCCTACGGTGCCCTCCGTGTCGCATAAACGGAGGGCCCCCCGCTGTAGGGTGTTGCAATACGTCCAGGATTTTCTTATGGTGGGTTGCGAGAGTGACAGAAGCTTAAACTCGAGTAGGTAGGTTGTTGCGTATGTAATAAGGAGGACTTGATACTTAATCATATGGTTGGGTTTCACGACCTTAATGATCTTTAGTATTTGCGGATGCTTGCTAGGGGTCCAATCATAAGTGCATGTGATCCAAGTAGAGGAAGTATGTTAGCTCATGCCTCTCCCTCATATAAAATTGCAAGAATGATTACCGGTACTTGTTATAGATTGCCTAGGGACAAATGACTTTCTTGTTGACAAAAGCTATCCACTTTTAGTACTCATAGTTTTATTCTTGCAAAATAGTTTCATACTTGTTTTAGGTAAAGCAAACGTCAAGTGTGCATAGAGTTGTATCGATGGTCGAAAGAACTTGAGGGGATATTTGTTCTACCTTTAGCTCCTTGTTGGGTTCGACACTCTTATTTATCGAAGAAGGCTACAAACGACCCCCTATACTTGTGGGTTATCACCAGACTATATGATTTTGTAGGGATAACTTTCTTTGGCCATGTTATTTTGACAAGACACGATTGCTTAATTAATATACTTGAAGTATTATTATTTCAATGTTAATATTAAACTTTTGTTTTGAATCTTATGGATCTGAATATTCATGCCACAATAAAGAAAATTACATGGATAAATAAGTTAGGTAGCATTCCACATCAGAAATTATGTTTTTATCATTTACCTACTCGAGGACGAGCAGGAATTAAGCTTGGGGATGCTTGATATGTCTCCAACATATCTATAATTTTTGATTATTCCATGCTATTATATTATCTATTTTGGATGTTTCATATGCATTTATATGATATTTTATTATTTTTGGGACTAATTTATTAACCTAGAGCCCAGTGCCAGTTTCTGTTTTTTCCTTGTTTTTGAGTTTTACAGAAAACTCATACCAAACAGAGTCAAAACGGAATAAAACTTTCGTGATGATTTTTCTTGGACTAGAAGACACACGTAGGACTTGGAGATGAAGTCAGAAGAGTCCCGAGGCGGCCACAAGCCTCAGGGGTGCGCCCTTGGGGACGCACCCTGAGGGCTTGTGGGCCCCTTGGAGCTCCTCTAACCCTAATTCCTGGCCTATAAATTCCCAAATATTCCCAAACAACCAGAAGCGTCAACCAATATACTTTACCGCTGCCGCAACCTTCTGTACTCGTGAGATCCCATCTTGGCGCCTTTTTCGGCACCCTGCCGGAGGGGGATTCGATTACGGAGGGCTTCTACATCAACTCTATGACCCTTACGATGAAGCGTGCGTAGTTTACCATAGACCTACGAGTCCATAGTTAGTAGCTAGATGGCTTCTTCTCACACTTTTTGATCTTCAATACAATGTTCTCCTCGATGTTCTTGGAGATCTATCTGATGTAATATTCTTTTGCGTCGAGTTTGCCGAGATCCGACGAATTGTGGATTTATGATCAGATTATCTATGAATATTATTTTAATCTTCTCTGAATTATTATATGCATGATTTGATATCTTTGTGTTTCTCTTCAAATTATCCGTTTGGTTTGGCCAACTAGATTGGTTCTTCTTGCAATGGGAGAGGTCCTAAGTTTTGGGTTCAATCTTGCGGTGTCCTCACCTAGTGACATAGTAGGGGTAGTGAGGTATGTATTGTATTGTTGCCCTCAAGGATAAAATATGGGGTTTTCATCATATTGCTTGATTTTATCCCTCTAGATGATGTCATATTGCTTAAGGCATTACTCCATTATTTTGAACTTAATACTCTAGATGCATGCTGGATAGCGGTCGATGTGTGGAGTAATAGTAGTAGATGCAGACATGAGTCGGTCTACTTGATACGGACGTGATGCATATATTCATAATCATTGCCTTGGATATCGTCATAACTTTGTGCTTTTCTATCAATTGCTCGATAGTAATTTGTTCACCCACCGTATTATTTTCCTTCAAGAGAGAAGCCTCTAGTGAAACCTATGGCCCCCGGGTCTATTTCCCATCATATATTTTTAGATCTATAAACCAAAAATACCTTGCTGCAATTTATTTGTTTTTACTTTGTTTTACATTTATTAATCTTTTATATCTATCTCTATTTGATCTCATCCTTGCAAGTGACCGTGAAGGGATTGACAACCCCTTTATCACGTTGGGTGCAAGTGTTTGATTGTTTGTGCAGGTGCATAGATTGGAGATTTGCTTGTACCTCCTACTAGATTGATACCTTGGTTATCAAAATGACGCAAATTCTTATCCCTACTTTGCTGCATCACCCTTTCCTCTTCAAGGGAAAAACCAACGGAAGCTCAAGAAGTAGCACTCACCGGAAAGTTTGACAAGTGACTGGATAGCTCGAGAGTGGGATTTGCTCCTCCGATCATGGAGAGATATTCTTAGGGCCTTCTCGGTGTGATAACATCCAACATCATCTGGCCAGAAATAGGTGACCACGTCACTGATACGTCTCCAACGTATCTATAATTTATGAAGTATTCATGCCATGTTTACAACAATTCTATATGGTTTTGGTATGATTTGAATGAACTAACCAGGACTAACGATGTTTTCAGCAGAACTACCATGCTATTTTTTTATGCAGAAATAAAAGTCCTCAGAATGGGCTACAACTTTTTGATGATTTTTTTGGAACAAAAGAGACACTAGAAGCTTCGTGGGAGGACCAGAAGAGACACGAGGGCCCCACAAGCCACCAGCGTGTGCCCAGGGGGTGGCCGTGCTGGTGCCTCGTGGCTCCCCTATGGCACCTCTTCGCGAGAGACTGACGCCAAAAAATTCTATAAATAGAGAAAACCCCAGAAATAACCCTAGAATTTGGACTCCGCTACCGCAAGCCTCCATACCGTTGAAATACCATCTGGATCCCTGTTCTGGCACCTTGCCGGAGGGGGAAATCATCATCAGAGGCCATCTTCATCATCCAAGCGGTCTCCATGATGAGGAGGGAGTAGTTCACCCTCGGGGCTGAGAGTATGTACTAGTAGCTATGTGTTTGATCTCTCTCTCTCTCTCTCTCTCTCTCTCTCTCTCTCTCGTGTTCTTGATTTGGCACGATCTTGATTTACCGCGAGCTTTGTTAATATAGTTGGATCATATGGTGTTTCTCCCTCTCTATCTTGTTGTGATGAATTGAGTTTTTACCTTTGAGGTTTCACTATTATCGGATTGAATACTTTTACGGATTTGAGAACACTTGATGTATGTCTTGCATATGACTAACTGTGGTGACAATGGGGTATTATATCGATTCATTTGATGTATGTTTTGGCACTCAACTCGCGGATTACTGAGGTGACATTGGGGTAATCTATACATAGGTGTTGATGCATGTTTTCGTCCTACTTTCCCCGATAGAACTCTTGGGGAACTCTTTGAAGTTCTTTGTGTTGGATTGAATATTATGAATCTGAAGTTGTTTGATGCATATCATATAATTGACCCGCAAATACTTGTGGTGACATTGGAGTATCTTGGTGACATTAGGGTTGGTTGATGTGTGTCATATGGTGTTATTTTAGTATGAACTCTAGGGCCATTCATGACACTTATAAGGATGGCTCAATAGATCGATCGGAGAAGATAACTTTGAGGTGGTTTCATACTCTGCAACAATTTTATCTTATGTTCTCCCTTAGATAAGAACTTTGGATTGATTCTTTGTCGCACGTTGAGGGATTGTTATATAATTCAATTATGTTATCACTGTTGAGATATTGCACTTGTGAAAGTATGAACCGTAGGCCTTGTTTCTAAGAATTGCAACACCATTTATGCTCAAATTTATCACTTGCTACCTTGTTGTTTTTCTATTTTCGGATTACAAAAACCTATATCTACTATCCATACTACACTTGTATCACCATCACTTCACCGAACTAGTGCACAGAGTCCAGAGTGTTTTGACCAATCACAACTAGTACAGTTACTCGCCGGCCAGAATAAATTAGTACTAGTTTAATCCACTTTAGATTTACTAGTGGGTTTTCTACCACGAGAAGCAAAATTAGTTTTCTGGGTTCAATCCCTTGCTGCTACATCTACCAGAACCTAAAAGGGACAAGCGTGGAAACCCTAAATCCAGATTTGTGGACAAGACAGACACCGCTTCTTCTCTCGAGTCTCGGGGAGTTGTGCCGGTGGCCACTGCCGGCCACCCACCTTGCCAGTCGGCCCTCGCCAAGACTCCATCATACTTTTTTGAGGTTGGGGCCTGCCGACCTTCCGGGCCTCCGTTCCCTGGAACCCGTCGGACCGCCGCCCTCACCCACGTCCTCGTTCCCACACCTGCCGGAGCCCCACCACCGCAAGCCGTTTCCTGGAAACAGCCGCTCATGGGGATGTGACAAATTGTGGTTGTTCTTCAGATAGGTGGTGAATTCACCACAGACGCTGAATGGTTTATGTCTTATTTTGGTGGAGAGGCACAAGCAATGCTTATCAAAAGTGACTGAACCTTCAGTGCATTTAAGCATGAGAATCTTCAACGCTTAATAATCTCAAAGTCGACCAATTCTTGTTCAAGTATTTCCACCCAAAGAATAATCAAACCTTGATTTCTATTTCGAATGACAAGGATCTATGCGGCATGGTTGAATTCCATGTAGAGTCGGAGACGACATACATTTATGTCATAAAGAAGGTCGACACCAGTGCAAAGAGCGTTGTTGCTGACTCGGCCACTCCTACAAATGCAATTGCCGTTGTCCCAACAACTCTGGATAGGTCTAAGAGACAAAAGGCGAGCGTAGAGTGGAAGGATGTGATCACTTGAGTCGGCCAGGTATTTGAAAGTCCTAAAGATTTCTGAGTTTTCTGGGATGTTGTGCATAAAATTTACTAGTGAAGATTACCCATGGCGGATACATGCTTCCAAGTCTCCTTCCAACATAGATTTCATGATCAAGAAAATGTCTGAAACACACACCTATCAATCTGAAACTGTGAAAAGTCATCGTTTGGTGTCATAGCAATGGCTTGCTAGTGTTATTAAGGAAAAGTTACGTGATAGCCCACACTATAGGCCAAGAGACACATTGCAAATGATCTCCAATAGGAGTATGCACTACAAAAAAAGACACATCCGTGACATTTTGGGTCGAACAAAAAAAAATTCTATCATACTTATGACACTTCTTTGACGATAATTGTGACAAAACCCGGTATCATCATAGATGTGGTGGGCTCCTGCTTCTATGCCAAAAAATCATGACAGAAAATGGGCTTTTCGTCTTGGGCAGGCCGGAGACGCAGCTGCATGACATTCTTTAGGCCATCCATGACGGAAAAAACTGTGGTAGAAGCGAGGGCGCGGAAAATATTGGGGAGTTCCTAGTACGGTGGGTGGTCGGGGGCCGAGCGATGCGCGTTTTTCTCGTACATGTATGCGCGTGGGTGCAAGGCGTTGGGCTCTAACTGAACCCAAGTGATTGAACTGCAGGCTACGCGTTACTGAACCCGAGCGATCGATCGATGGCTGTTAACTTAACCCGATCGAGCGATTCCTTCGTTCGCTACTGCTGCTAACTGAAGCCGATCGAACCTGCTGCCTCCTTCCCTTGAAGAATAGTGAGCGTTGTTGGGGGGTTTGGATGAACAGTTCCTGGTGGGGGGTTGGATGAACAGGACCCCATGGTGTTGCCAATGGATCAACAGAACCCTGATCGATCGAGCCGGTTGGGGGGTGGATGAATAGGATCCCGTGGAGGGCTGGATGAATAGGACCCCGTGGAGGTCTGGTTGAACAGTAGCCGGTGGAGGGCTGGATGAACAGTAGCCCGTGGAGGGGTGGTTGAACAGGACCCCATGGAGAGGGCTGGTTGAACAATAGCCGGTGGAGGAGCGGTGAAGGCTGGATGAACAGGAGCCCGTGGATGAATAGTTATAGGTGGAGGCTGGAGGAGGTCGACGGTGGATGAACAGTAGACCATGGAGGCAGTCGATGGTGGAGATAAACAGTATCTCGTGGAGTCCCATTTTACGGTACGCCACACCCCTCCCGATGAACAGGACCACCGTTTCGACTGTAGCGCTCCAACACAACTCCATTTACTCCGCTTTGTGGTATGCCACACCCCTCCCGGTCAACAGGACCCTGTTTCGGCCGTAGGAGGTCCAACAGAAGTCCGTTTCCTCCGTTTTGCGGTACGCCTGACCCCTGACGATGAACAGGATCCCGTATCGACCGTGGCTAGTCGAACACAAGGCCGTTTCCTCCGTTCTACGGTACGCCAGGCCTCGTTTCCATCGGCTGTTCCGTCCAAGCCGGTTGGCTCCTGATGAACAGCACGCGTTCCGTTGCCTCCCGATGAACACGATGCATTCCGTTGCCTCCCCATGAACACGATGATGACCCAGTTTCGCCGTTCTGACCCAGCCATGTACACGAGCCCTGGCCGTACATATGCGCGAGTAGGTGTTCGAGACCCTGCGCGAATGTACGTACGCGGTCGTATTTTCTTTCTTGCACCCTGGCCGCTGTATGTACGTGTACATGCTATGTGTGCGCCTCTACTACGACACATGTGCACCTCTACTACGACACATGCCCTTCTTTACACGGCCACGGTTCATTGCTGTAGCCTACAGACAAATTGATCGTATGTACGTACACGTTCGCGACCAGAATGACAACGCTACGTACGCTTCGACCAGGTGGGTGCCGACTGTCAGGCACATCCTTGCGTGCGAAGATGTAGCTGGTGGGTTCCAGCAATCAGGGGAGAATCATTCTTTTTGCCCGTAATATGGACACACTTCCTTGCGTGCAAAGATGTAGCTGGTGGGTCCCTGCAGTCAGGGGGAAAAGTTTTTTTTTCGTGAAATATGGTGGTCCGTCCAGTGGATCCCAACTATCAGGTGGAGGAATCATTATTTTGCGCGTAATAAGGAGGCACTTCCTTGCTGCGGCCGTGGACCCAGCTGTCAGCCTCTCCACGTACAGTAATATTCCGATGGAAGTCATTCGTTGACCACATTGACCACGCCGTGTCGAGAGCACCAAGGCGGTGGACGACGGCGAGGCCTAGGAAGGGGACGACGCGGAGCCGGAGAAGACGCGACAGTGGATGCCCACGCGGAGAGGAGTACGAGGGTTCACTGGTTCCGCTACGATGTGAGGCGGCCTAGATATACTGGCGCCCGATCTGGAGACTGGAGGTCGGCCGGGATTAAAGGGATGGCCTGGGGGTGTTGCCAAGCACGGCGGTGGTGTGAGGTCGAGGGGAGGGCGGGGCGCCGGAGGCAGGGGTCTGGGCCGGTGGTCGCTGGAGGTTCGAGAAAGATTGTCAACAGTGACTGGAGGGAGGTAGACGAAGGCCATCTGCCCGTTCCTTATAGATCAGACGGTTCATTAAAAAATCGACTGACCTATTTATTTTCAGTCGACTATTATCTTAGATATGACCACATGTGGTGGTGTGCTAGAGGAGTACCTGCATTTCATGTGCTCATATATTACAAAATCATACGGTGTAGAATCTAATTTTGTTTGCCATGCTATGTTGTAGAGCTATCATATGTCTCCTGTCATTTATTTTTCAGCCACCTGCTATCTGCTACTTTTGCAGTGCACTAGTTCGGCACACACTTCACCCATACTCTCACTATTGTGTTTTTATGCAAGGGTATTTCAGAGTCTGCCGAAAGAGAAGCAGCAAAGAAAAGAGAGAAGTCATGCCAACTTTCTTCGCAGGTGCAGTGTCAGCAGATGGAGACGGTAAACGTAGCTCTAGAGTTGATGACCTCGCTCGCAATGAACCACCATCCCAGGTGCTTGCTTTAACTTCGCGGTGTCATATGTGGTTGCATGTTCCATATGGTGTCTAGCTTGTATTCGAAAGGCCGAAGTCGATCTGATAAGGAAAGATATTTTTTTACATGAACCACCATCCCGTGAGACAAATAGCTAGTCAGGGCACTGGTCGTGCCAGTGACAAGCCCAACAAAGATAGGCACCACCTGGAAGCCAAAAAAGCTGCGATGGTGGCGAAGCAGCCCGCTTCCCACCAGGCTCTCAGGTCCTAGATGATCATGCTCACCACCCTAGCCGGATGTCTAGCTTGCATTGCTTCCAATTTGGTTAAACTGCATCTGCTTAGCTTACACATTATACCTTTGAATATGACATGCCTTTCTGTTTTTGGTACATACTAGTACATCTGTGTATTAACCATGTTCTTACATCAAACAAATGTTCTTGTCTATCCCTCATCAATCACTTATGACAAGGCAGGCAGGCAAGGGGACTACTCCTCATTTAAAGAATGCAGCATCAGCCTCCCGACATTATTCTCAAGAAATAGAAATGCTAGATGAAGATAGTGAGCGTAGCTCTGTAGTTGATTACAGCATTTCCCCTACACTAGCATCACAGGTGCTTGCTCTAACTTGGCAGCGTGATATGTGGTTGCATGTTGCATATGGTTTCTAGATTGTAATTCTTCCAATCTGGTTAAGCTGCATGTGCTAGTCTTCTTAGCTTATACATTATACCTGTTAATGTGACATGCCTTCCAGTATTTAGTACATAGTACATCTGTCTATTAAGCATGTCCTTACATAAAACTATTGTTTTTTTGTATCCTGCATCAATCAATATGACGAGACACCTTTAGTATATGCAGTCCGTTATTAGTTGCATCTTTCATATGATTTATAGCATGCGCTGCTTCTAATTTGTTGAAATTCCATTTATGATGGGACGCTTTTAACTTGGCAGAGTCATATTGGTTGCATCTTTCATGTGGTGTCTAGCTTGCATTGCTTCTTATTTGCTGGAATGGTTTCTGCTTAGTTTACACAAACAGTTGTGAACATGCCATGCCGTCCCGTTTTTCATACATATTCCATCCTGGTATCATGTGTTTGCCTTACATAAAAGTAGTGATTGTCAGTATCATGCATGAATGAGTTCTGAAGAGAGAATTTTATTGCTTTTTCTTGTTGGTTTTACTTTACAATTCAAAATCAATAAAGCAGAAGGAAGTTAGCAAGGCAGCGGATAAAGGTGCTCCTTCCGAACGGAGGGCCTCTACAGTTTCTACTCCTCCACACCCCCAAGATGATTTCCAAGACAACACATGCATAGACACTCAACAAAGCTGTGTTTATGATGAGCACGTCTCCCCTAGTGCAGCATCACCGGTGCTCCCTCTAACTTGGCACTGTTATATGTGGTTGCATGTTATGTGTGATGTGTTGCTTGTATTGCTTCTAATTTTGTTGAATTCCATCTGCTTACTTTACACATTATAGTTGAATAAGACACGTGTTCCTGTTTCTAGAACATACAATATATGTCTATCACACCATGTTCTTACATCAAATTACTACTGTTGTGTAACCTGCAACAATCACTTATCATAAGACATGTTTGACTTCGGAGTATGATATAGGTTACATATCACATTCTTTTCTAGCTTGTACTACTAATTTGTTGAAATGGCACTTATGACGAGACAGTTTTAACTTGGTAGAGTGATATTCGTTGCATCTTTCATATGGTGTCTAGCTTTCATTGCTTCTAATTTGTTGAAATGCCTTCTCCTTAGTTTACACATCGTAAGATGTGAATATGCAATGTTGTGAATATGCAATGGCACTAATGACGAGAGACCTCTAACATGGTAGTGTGATGTTGTTTGCATCTTGCATATGATTCATTTCTTGTACTGCTTCACATTTGTTTAAACGCCATTTATGATGAGACACTGTTAACTTGGCAAAGCGACATTTGTAGCATCTTTCATATGGTGTCTACCTTCCATTCCATTGCTTCTAATTTGGTGAAATGTCTTCTTCTTAGTTTACACATCACAGTTGTGGTTATCTCTTCTGTCCTGTTTTTCATACATATTACATCCTCTTATCATGTGGTTGTCTAACATCAAAGTTCAGTTTGTCTGCATCGCATCAATTTGTTCTGAAGAACTAAATTGTTACACAGAATGGCAGGGAATGAGAAGCAGATGAATCCTGCAGATTCTGTTGGTACTGATGGT
Source organism: Triticum dicoccoides (assembly GCF_002162155.2). Taxonomy (NCBI): domain Eukaryota; kingdom Viridiplantae; phylum Streptophyta; class Magnoliopsida; order Poales; family Poaceae; genus Triticum; species Triticum dicoccoides. The sequence goes on from NC_041389.1 coordinate 124,766,094, forward strand.
GCAATAGAAGGTCAAAGTCTAGCGGAAAATTCTACAAACATGCCATCCCATACTACACGAGCTGCCAAAAAAGCCAAACAGAAACAAATAGCTGCCACCAAACAAGCAGAGACAGCCCTAGTTCTTGCAAAACCTACCACAGTACTACCAGCTGCACGACTTACTCGTGCGTCAACTGAGCTAGCATCACATTCCCAAGCTCCCTTGCCACCTGACACTACTTCCCAAGCACTCTTGACACAAGATGAGTTGGCAATATCAGATGAACCTTGTGAGCTTCAACAGCAAGAAGGTAGTTGCTGGAGTCAAGTTACGGTTGCATGCTTCTTTATATGTAGTCTCACAGTTTGATGTACACTAACACTTCCTATGTTCGTTGTTGGACTAGCACCTAGGCGCAAGAGGAAACAAACATCGGGGATATTGCTCGATACGTTAACTAAATCTAGAGGAGGAAGAATGGAGATCCGTTTTGAGGCAGGTTTAAAAAGGCCACGTGATGCTACAGAGTTTGCCAAGTTAGTATCAGAGGCAGCGGTTGCCGTTAGGTGTCATGTACATATCCTCCCAACATGGATTTAGTACAGGAATGACAAAGACGAAATCCAGTTCAACACCTTCCTCGGCCATTTATCTGTAAGTATGGTTATGTACGGAAACTAGTAATATCGTCTTGCTCTGTCCCATACTTTCTAGGTTGCTGATAATGAGACTCCCATAATTTTCAACATATGAGGTTCAAGTTGGATAGCCAAGATGATGCAACCAGACAAGATTGCACCCATGTTTTCAAGTCTACTCGGCGACAGTATCGGTATAACTTGAGGAAAACTCACTTTGAAGGCAAGGCTAACAGTGAACTTTCCCAAACATCTCCAGTGGAAAATATATCGGATGAAGACTGGAGGGGCCTTGTTAAACATTGGTCTGATCCGAAGTATCAGGTACATTATATATATGTGACCAGATCACATGTTGAAGTCCTATTGACGCATGTGCCACACAAATCTATCTTCTTGTAGGTGAACTATTCAAAGAACAAGGCCAACCATACGAAAGTGAAATTCCAACAAATGACAGGATCTCGTAGCTATATTACACACTGCAAGGCTCTTGTAATTAGCTGTTGTTTCACTCTTTTTGCTGTACCATATTATCAGATCTATATTGACTTGTTCGAAATGCAGAGGAAAGCCCGCAAGGACCAAAAAGTACCTGAACCAAATGTTGTGGAAATCTTCAAGGACTGTCACACCAGCAAGAAGAAGGGCATGACTACACAAGTCAAAGCCGCTGTTGTAAGTCCTTAATCCTCATGCCTTTTAACTACTACTTACTCTGACTTGTGCCTTGAACTGCATGGTTTGCAGCCAATGTCTATTACTCTTTTCAATTTTATACAAAATTGTCTTAGCGTATCATTGCACCTTACAAGGTTTAAAAGAGAGGAGTGATGTTCCTTTGATTTTGACCAGTAATCTAGTTCCGTGCTGGACTTGCCCACACAACGTTACAATTGCCTGTTTGTCTGTTCTCAGTTGTTTTGTGATATGAATGATATCATACTATGCTTACCGTATTATAAACTTCGTCTCTTTATCCTTAGCCCTCAATACAATGTGAAGAAATAGACAATACATTAGCGATGGTACATGGTCATATGTTTGGAACCTGGTTTTATTATGTACTTTGCAATAAAATACAACTAATATTTTACATGGGTTCACCAGAATAAGTTCTGTATATAGACCAAAGCTATTTTGTTTGGTTTTGCTGCCTCCTTAATATCTACTTTTCTAGTACTACTAATGTAAAACCTCAACTTTTCAGCGAGCTATGGAAAAAATGGTGGAACCGCCTCCTTTTGAAGGTGGCGAGGCAACTATAACCGCAATGTCAGCTCTTGCTGCAGTGGGTCAGTACCTGTCCACTAACAGTGCCAAAAGCACATTCTTGCGTAATACTGGGTTGGTTGTTAAGGCAATATCATCCAAAATGCCTCATGATCAAGATATGCAAGCTCAAAGCAATGTTGTATCTGCGCTCCAGACACAAGTCCATTCCCTAATGGAGACCCTTTCTGAAACAAGGAGTGACATTGTTCGATGTCATCAAGATATGCATGGTTTTGAAACCAGACTATCAGACATTTGCTATGTTGTTCAGGAGCCTAGGGGAAATGAAGGCGAGGGTTATGGTGCTCCATCGGACAATACAACATGAAAGTATAACAGTCAGGTCAAATGAACTGAGCTTCTGAACTTCTGGTGGTGCATTTATCTGCTAGACTGTTAAGTTTTACGCCAGCCTTCCTTTTGTTATACAATTGTAATTTGTTTTGGTGCGATACAAAATTTATTCTTAACATGCAGCCACCGACTGAAGAAAACAGCAAGCCATTTTTGTATAGTGTAGGGTGTTCCCTATATTTGCACTGGTGGCGATCTTTGATGCCGAGTGGATGTAATCTGTGCAATCGCCTTAATAGCCTAGCGTTAGTTTCGGCCTTAATTATTTCCTAGTCTTCTTTTTCCCTGGTTTGCTAGTGGCCGCAACTACCATGGGCCATATACGGGCCATAGGATTGATGGGTCTCCTACGGGCCGTCGATAAATGGGCCTCCAACAGGGCCGTAGAATCGGTCGGCCTCGGGCCGTCGGATAAATCGGTCTACATGGGCCGTAAACGGCCGTAATTGGTATCGGCCCAGCACGGTAACGGGCCGTTAACAGGCCGTAGGACAGCAAAGGCTTAATTCTGTCCCAGGCATAACGGGTCGTTAATGGGCCACAATATAGGACGGGCTGGAAACGGTGCAGCGGGTTAACAGGCCAGAAATGGGCCGACTCTTGCCATGGGCCAAATTTGACCCATTAGTGTAACAGGCCAGTAATGGGCCGACTCTTTCCATGGGCCGAGTTTAGCCCATTAGGGGAGCAGGCCAGAAATGGGCTGACTCTTGCCATGGGCCGAATTTGGCCCATTAGGGTAACAGGCCAGTAACGGGCTGACTCTTGCCATGGGCCGAATTTGGCCCATTAGGGGAACAGGCCAGTAATGGGCCGGAAGTAATCGAGGGCCGAAAAGGAGCCCAAGAACGTATGGCCGTGAATAGGCCGAATGCTAACACGGGCTGGAAATGGCCCATGTATATCATAGGTCGTTAACTAGTACAAAGAAAATTACTGTTCATTATGGGCTAGAGTCACCGTGGGCCTGTAAAGGGCCGAAAGATACGAAGACCTCATATGGGCCGAAAGACGTCGTGGGCCATACATGGGACGAAATTGAAATGGTCTGGTGTTATATTCGATGGCCCACATGACGTTGTTGGGTCGATTTCCTTCAGGGCCTAACGGACTGTGAGTTAATGGGCCGTAAAATGGGCTATTTGCGAAGAGACCGTTAACCGGCTTTTCATGGGCCAGCCCGTTAACTTTTGACCAAGTCAAACAGGCCGGCTTTGTAAGCTAAATTGGCCAGTGGTGGTCCGTGGCACGTGTCGACATATCATAGGCGCCTATCTAACCCACTGACGAGCTGACACGTGTTTCGTCCGGCCAATAAGAATTTTACACGTGGAAATTTCCCATTGGTCGGGGCTGTTAACGGGTTATCAGATCCAAAACACGACCCGATAGTTTAACGACATTCCGTTACGGTGGATGCCACGTGTCGGTCACCCTTGACGAAAGCACTTCTGTGACGCGCGATTTATCGTCATGGAAGTGGACACTTCTGTGATAATAATGTTGGTAATGTCATGGAACACTTCTACGACAACACAGGTATGACTATCTTGATTCTGTCATAAATTTGTCATGGATGTACATGCATGACAAAAAACGCGACCTACTGTGACGAACACGTATCATCACAGAAGTGTATTTTTTTTGTAGTGACTGCCGGCTTACTGTACCTGTGTAGTAAGAGTTACAACCCAAAGATTGAGAGAACAATGCCTTGTTCAATTGATTTATACCGCTGGCTTACACTGCACCACAGTAGAGCTTACATGACACATTTATGTGGGCAAAGGTCTACTAATCTTCACAGAATAACTGTCATCGTAGCTTTTAAGTTTTGTCTTTGGAACATGTGTAGGCAAAGGTACACCATTGTAGACATACTATGTGCCGGCAACCACTAAATAACTATGTATTTGTCAGTAATCGCTTAATAACGTGTTATGTGTCGGCATATGTAAGGGCTTTGATAGTTTATGAGTCGGTGTAGGTACGTATTTAGCGATATAAAATGTGTCGGCGTATATAGGGTGTATTGTCAGGACCCCGACTCGATGTCACATCGATCTAGCTGGTAACACCTCATATCACTTTGCGGCCTCACGCACGGTATCCCCACGGGTGTCGTCTTACCTTTTCCCGGGACCGTTTGCGCCTTTTGGCTCACGTATATGATAGTGTCGCTAGCATCCATATGATAAAGAGCCCGGGCTGACATGACTAGTCGTAAACCCAAAGTGGCACAGACTTACAGGGACAGGCATCCATGACCCAGCTTCGAACGTGTCGGTCATCAGCAAGTGGGTCCGGGCTGTAGCACTGGGCTAGCAGGACTCCGGTAAACCGGGCTGTAGCGGGCTAACAGGACTCCGGTACTCAAAGCGTGACATTTCCCCGAAGGGACAGACACAGGAACGAAGAAGGACACATGCCGGCCAGCCTAAGTGTTCCAGAGCAGTAGCAAGCTACCATGGCTCAGCGGTAACACTCGGAGACATTTCCCGGTAAGAGAGGCTACTAAAGATAAACAACTAGATAGTCAGATCCCACACATACCAAGCATTTCAATCATACACACAATATGCTCGATATGTGCAAATACAACGAAGCATCACAACATGACTCTATGACACACGTACTTTATTTAAGGCTCAGTGAGCCATACATAACATACACAAAGGTACGGGTCTCACGACCCCACATACAAGTCATACAGTCATACAAACCAGCAGCGGAAGTAACTTGTCTGAGTACAGACAACTAGTAAAATAAAAGAGGCTTGGAAAGCCTAGCTATACTACGTGGTCCTTCACAAGCTCAGGGTCACCACCTGGGTCTTTAGCCTACTCGTTGATGTCAACGTCTACATAGAACCCATCAGAAGGGGTTGCAGCGTCTTCTGTAAAAATGTAGATTATAGCAACATGAGTACAAAGGTACTCAGCAAGACTTACATCAGATCCTACATACATGCATAGTATCAAGAAGGGTTGGTGGAGTTATTGCAGCAAGCCAGCTTTGACTCTTGGCTAGGCTATCCTACGATACTCCAACTTGAAATGGTTTTGCGCACACGAGTCCACTACTCACCACTTCAATACACTACCGAGGATCCGCCTCCGTCTTCCTACGGAAGAGCCATCCTCGGCACTCACACTTATCTTGAGGTTTTTAACAGTTTCCATTTACTTGTCTATGAACTGTATAGGCAACCAAGTAGTCCTTTACCGCGGACGCGGCTATTCGAATAGATCATGTTAACCCTGCAGGGGGTACTTCTTCATACACGCTCTCACCACTTACCGTCGTTTACACGACATGTACTCGGCAACCTTCAAGCGGAAGCCCAACGTGGGTGTCGGCCACGACCTACCTAATCACCTAAGCCTCCAGTCCAGGTTTATTGCCTATCCAGGTTCCATCCGCAGGGAGTCCGGCCGAGGTTTCCCATACGGCCCCGAACGATGTGAACAGGGTTCCCGAGATACCTAACGGGTATTCGGTACACCCGGCCACGTACCTACCGCATCACAGCCCACCCCTACGGTCAGCGCTGTCCACGGCCTCCAGTAGGCTACAAACACTAGAAACTACTTGCAACTCCTGGACGGAGAACTAGGGTGAATAAGAAGCCGAGAGGGTCCATTGGTTTCGGGCCCAATGCATGGTAGTAGCTGATTCTTAAATCACACATACAGATCTTAGTGCTTAAGGTCGGCTTCAATGAAACAACCCACCATGTACTCCTACATGGCCTTTCATCGATACCTTTACCAAATCGTGTTCACCACACCACTCCCATTACCGACATAATCATTTCACTCCAGCCCATCACCCAGATGAACCAGACCTGACACGACTCTAAGCATAGCAGGCATAGCAAGGTAGGAACAACACATACATATGGCTCAAGCAACTCCTACACATGCTAGTGGGTTTCATCTAGTTACTGTGGCAATGACAGGTCATGCAGAGGAAATGGGTTCAACTACCGTAGCACACAGCAGTTTGAATCGCGTTGTCTTAATGCAGTAAAAGAGAGCAGGAGCGAGAACATGGGATTGTATCGATATGATCAAATGGTTGGTTGCTTGCCTGATGGTTCGATGCACTGATACGGTTCTTCGTTAGGGTAATCACGGTACTCCTCGGGGACAGAACCTGCCGCAGAGAGCACCGATACACAAACATCGCCAAACAATGTGCAACAATATGATGCATGCATGAAACATGGCAATATGAGTGTATTGGGCTAATGCAACTAAAACCAGAAGGGTTTGAACAAATTTGAATCAAGGATTCAAATTTCAAATTCAAATATGGCCTTTTAAAGTGCTTTTCCTTGTTCTGCTTAAAACATCAATTTAACTTGTTTGATCATGCATGAAAATAGTACAGATGGATAGATTGGATTTTTCTGATCATTTTTCATATATAATTTGTCCAATTTGGAGTTACAGAATAAAAGTTATGAATTTTTGAAGTTTAAATAATATTCTGGAATTTCCTGATTTAAATTAAATCCAGAAATTATAATTATTGCGCCAGCATGACGTCAGCATGACGTCTGTGGTCAACTGCGGCTGGCTGGAGTCAAACCTGACGTGTGGGGGCCACACGTCAGTGACAGGGGGGGTTTAACAGGTTTAAATTAATCCTAATTAGGGATTAGTGGCGCTGGGGCCCACTGTCAGTGTCAGGGGGGGGTTGACTAACGGTAATTAGTACTAACTAACTACCTGTCCGACAGGGCCCACGCGTCAGTGACCCTGGGGGGTCAAACCTCAGGTCGGACAGGTCAAACCCCACCGGCGACATGACGCCGGCGAGGCCCGAGACGGCGGCGAAAGTGCTTTTTGCCATTCCGGCAACCAAATGGACGGCGGAAGGCATCTACGTGTTGCTGAGGTTGAGCCGCGACTATTGGTGGTGGTGGTTGGGCTCGGGGTGGCCGGAGTCGACGGCGGCGAGCTCGGCTGCGGCTGCCGGAGTTCGGGTGCGGTCGGAATCGACGTTGCAGGGGGCTTGGGGAGGCGTTAGTGCGCGCTACGTGCTCCTAGTGAGGTGTGGAGCACGATGGTGTGCTCGGTTGGGTGCTACGGTGACCGTGGCCACGACGGCGACATCGCCGGCGGCGTGGAGCTCTCGGCCAAGGTGGGGCTAGGGCCTAGAGGTCGAAAGAGACCAGGGGAGAAGGGGGAACGATCCGGGGGCTCACCGCGGGGCTGCAGAGGTGGTTAGCGGGCTCGGGGACGCGCTGGAGACGACGAATTCGACGGCGACGATGATCGGAGCCCGAAGAGGGGAACGGCAACGTGGCGGCGATGCAGGGCTTCTGGGGAGCTGTGGAGCGGTGGGGAGGAAGAGGGAGTCGAGGCGGAGCTCCTGAGCTAGTCGGGGGAGCGAGGGGTGGCCGGAGATGGCTGCTATGGCGAACGGCGGCGACGGTGGTGTTCGGCCGTGTGAGAGAGAGAGCGAGGGAGAGGAGGGGAGAGCCGGGGGAGAGTGAGAGAGAGCAGGGGGGGATCGGGACGGACTGCGGGAGTCGTCCACGCGGCCAGGAGCTCGTCGGCAAGCAGGAGGTGGCCGCGCGGAGGTGCGCGCGCGAGCACGCAGCAGCTTCGGGGCGAGGGGAGGAAGACGACGGAGAGCTACAGTGGTGGGCTGGGCCGGCTGCTGGCTGGGCCGGCCAGCTGGCTGGGCCGCACAGTGGAGGAGCCCAGGTAAGTTTTCCCCCTTTTTATTTCTGTTACTGTTTTATTTAATATATCTGCAACTTTGTTGAATTAAATAAAATACCTAGGCAAGTTCAAAAATCACCAAACTATTCCTGGCCCATAGTTGGATTATTTCCAACATGAAACATTTTAGTTTGGAGATATTTGAGCATTTAAATATTTTATATTATTTTAAATGCCCAAATTCAAATATTTATGATTTAATTCAAAAACCCTAGGATGGCCTAGGAAAATGTGCACCATTTTTGGCAGAGGTTCTGAACCAAGACAAAAATGATGGGCATTTTAGAAGGGCATTTCAGGTTCATTGAAAAATTATTTTAGTAACCCTAGTTGGTTTCAGAGGGGACTGGGGGTTCTGTCATCCCCATTTCAAGTTTCTGATGAAAGAGTAAACATGATGCAACACTCTAATGCATGACTAGCTAGGTTGTGACAACTCACCCCCACTCAAAAGAATCTCGTCCCGAGATTTGGGTTCCTCCGGGAAGAAGGCGGGGTACTCGAGTCGAAGACGATCCTCCCTTTCCCAAGTTGCTTCATCCTCAGAATGGTGCGACCATTGTACTTTGAGGAACTTGATGTTCTGGCGTCGAGTGGTACGCTCGGCCTGATCGAGGATACAAATGGGGTACTCTCGATATGTAAGATTATCCTGGAGATCAAGCGTTTCGTGGTCCACTTCACGGACAGGATCCGAGAAGCAACGCCTGAGTTGGGAAACATGGAAGACATCGTGAACTCTGGAGAGGTGCGGAGGTAGTTCCAACTGGTAGGCAACTTCTCCTCGTTTGGCAAGAATGCGAAAAGGTCCAATGTAACGAGGAGCCAATTTGCCTTTGATACCGAAACGATGGGTTCCCTTCAGAGGGGTGACCCGAAGATAAGCCTTCTCGTCAACCTCGAAAGTCATAGCCTTATGTTTTCGGTCATATTGACTCTTTTGACGGGATTGGGCTGTTTTCAACTTTTCACGAACGATACGAACTTGTTCTTCTGCTTCCTGAATCATATCCGGGCCAAAGAATTGTCTTTCCCCGGTCTCTGACCAGTTAAGGGGTGTTCGACATCGTCGTCCATAGAGAACTTCAAAAGGGGCTTTACCCAAGCTAGATTGATAGCTGTTGTTGTAAGCGAATTCGGCAAACGGAAGGCACTTCTCCTAGTCCATTCCGAATGAGATAACAGAGGCTCGAAGCATGTCTTCTAGAATTTGGTTGACGCGTTCCACTTGACCACTCGACTGAGGGTGGAAAGCGGTGCTAAAGGAAAGACGGGTTCCCATAGCATTTTGGAAACTTTCCCAAAATCGAGAGGTGAAAAGACTTCCTCGATCCGAGTTAATTTCCAAAGGGACACCATGAAGGGACACTATTCGGGAGATGTATAAGTCTGCCAGCTGACTAGCGGTTATACTCTCTCGAACAGGTAGGAAATGGGCTACTTTGGAAAGATGATCGACCACGACGAAAATAGCATTATTCCCTCTCTTGGTCCTGGGAAAACCGGTAATGAAATCCATACCAATTTTATCCCATTTCCATTCAGGAATAGCTAAGGGTTGAAGGGTGCCAGCAGGCCGTTGGTGCTCTGCTTTTACACGACGACAGACGTCGCAGTTAGCAATATACTGAGCAATTTCTCTCTTCATCCTAGTCCACCAGAACCTCTGGCGTAGGTCCTGATACATCTTAGTACTACCGGGATGAATAGTGAGAGGAGATTCATGAGCTTCCTTAAGGATTAATCGCCTTAGGTTGCGCACTTTGGGAACTACTAGTCGATTCCCGAAGTATACGACTCCTTGATCATTAATGGAGAAACAATTCGCAATTCCTTTCTGAATGTTCCTCTTGATGCGGGAGATTCCCGGATCTACCTTCTGTGCTTTGATAATTTGATCCGTAAGGGTAGGTTTTGCCACCATGGTGGAGAGAAAACCTTCAGGAACAATATGAAGGTTAAGCTTCCGAAATTCCTCATGGAGAAGCGGTTGACTTTGTTGTAACATCAGGTTGTTACAATAAGATTTACGACTTAGCGCATCAGCCATGACGTTGGCTTTCCCTGGGGTGTAGGTTATTCCTAAGTCGAAGTCGGTGATCAATTCAACCCAACGTCTCTGCCTGAGATTCAAATCCGGTTGGGTGAAAATATACTTCAGACTTTGGTGATCAGTGAATATTTCGCAACGATTACCGAGGAGGTAATGTCGCCAGGTCTTAAGTGCATAGACTACGGCTGCAAGCTCTAGATCATGAGTAGGATAATTCTCCTCATGTGGGTGCAATTGTCGTGAAGCGTAGGCAATTACGTGTCGATCTTGCATGAGAATGCAACCTAGTCCTTGTCGCGAAGCGTCGCAGTAGATAACAAAGTCCTTGGAGAAGTCTGGCGGTACCAGTACGGGAGCAGAAGTAAGGCGTCTTTTCAGTTCCTGAAAGCTGTGCTCACATTGTGGAGTCCATTCGAACTTCTTATCTTTCTTGAGGAGTTCGGTTAGAGGTTTGGCAACTTTGGAGAAGTTCTCGACAAAGCGACGACAATAGCTCGCTAAGCCCAGAAAACTCCGAACTTGCTTGACCGATTCAGGTGGAGTCCAGTTAAGGACGGCTTGAACTCACTCAGGGTTAACAGCAATACCTTTACCAGATATTACATGACCCAGATAGGTCACTTCTGACAACCAGAATTCACATTTAGAAAATTTGGCATAAAGGCGATGCTCTCGAAGTTTTTGCAACACTAGCCTTAGATGTTCGGCATGTTCTTCCTCGTTCTTGGAGTAGATGAGTATATCATCGAGGTAAACCACGACGAATTTATCCAAATACTCCATGAAGATTGAGTTCATTAACCGAGAAAAGGTGGCTGGAGCGTTGGTTAATCCGAAGGACATGACGGTGTACTCGTATTGGCCGTAACGAGTAACAAAGGCCGTTTTAGGAATGTCCCCGTTTCTGATTTTGATTTGATGGTAGCCCAACCTCAAATCCATCTTGGAGAAGACTGAGGATCCAGCGAGCTGATCGTACAGGTCGTTGATCCTGGGAAGCGGATATTTGTTCTTGATTGTGACCAAATTGACAGGTCGGTAATCTACAACCATCCGGTCCGTACCATCCTTCTTCTTGACGAATAGGACGGGGCAAGCCCACGGAGATGAGCTAGGTCGGATGAAACCCTTTTTCAAGGACTCATCGAGTTGTTTCTTAAGCTCGGCTAGTTCTAGGGGTGCCATCTTATAAGGTCTTCTAGCAATCGGAACGGTTCTTGGAATGAGGTCTATTACAAACTCAACATCCCTGTCAGGTGGAACACCTGGCAATTCCTCTGGAAAGACATCCGGGAAGTCACGGACTACCGGAACGTCCTCAAGGTCTGGCAAAGGGCTGGCGTTAAGAGAATATAATTGTCGCTTGGCTATTCGGGTCAAGACATTAACTATCTTTCCCGAAGGATGGGTGAGTTGAACAGTCCTAGAGAAGCAATCGATTTGGGCATGATGAGCCGACATCCAGTCCATACCCAGAATGATATTAATATCTGAAGATTTAAGGGCTATCAAAGACGCAAGGAAAACAAGTCTGTCGACTTGGATCTCATTTCCATAACTTACCCTAGAGGTCTGCCATCTAGACCCAGGGGTAGAGATTTCCATAGTGGATGGCATGTCACAGAATGCAACGTTATGCAGACGAGCATAACTTTCGGATATAAAAGAATGAGAGGCTCCTGTATCGAAAAGAACAGATGCCGGGTGGCAGTTAACAAGAAGCGTACCGAGAACGACGTTGGGATCCTCTTGAGCTTCTTCGGCAGAGATACAGTTGACATGGCCACGTGAAGCGGTGACCGGCTTGGCGTGGAATACTTTTCCTGTCGGCTTGCCACGGCCAACAGCTTTAGCAGATTGATTGGGGTTGGTCTGGGGGCATTCACGCATATAGTGACCAGATTCCCCACACTTGAAACAAGTCACGGAACTGGTACGTGGAGGAGCATTGTTAGTTGGACCCCCATAGGGCTTGGCTGGAGCAGACTATTGAACAGGGCGAGGCGCCTGGAAAGATGGCCTCGGTGTGAACCTGGGTGGCAGGGCGGTGTTGGGCACCCACACGCGGCGCTTCTGAGGACCAGCACCGGATGAGGAACCCGTGTCACGTCCATGCTTGCGTGTTGCGTCATAGTCAGTCTGACCAGTTTCAGCACTGATGGCTTTGTTAACAAGTTTCGAAAAAGATGTGCACTCATGCAGACGGAGGTCGCGGCGAAGCTCAGGACTAAGTCCCTTACGGAACCTTGCTTGCTTCTTGGCGTCAGTAGACACTTCCTCAGTTGCATATCGGGCGAGATTACCAAACTCCCTGCTATAGGCATCCACAGAAAGTCGGCCTTGGGTGAAACTACAAAATTCTTCACGTTTACGGTCCATGAGACCCTCCGGAATGTGATGTTCACAGAAAGCCTCGCTGAACTCAGCCCAAGTTGTGACATGGCCCGCTGGGCGCATAGCTCCATAATTCTCCCACCATAGACTGGCGGGGCCTTCAAGATGATATGCAGCAAAGGTGACCTTGTCAGCCTCCGCTACCAGCGCGGAACGCAGTTTGTGAGAGATACTGCGAAGCCAGTCATCAGCGTCGAGGGGCTCGACGGAGTGGTGGAACGTGGGTGGATGCAATTTGATAAAATCACTGAGTGACACCACGTTAGCCCTCTGATGGTGTGCTGTATTCTGTTCAATACGCTCCAACAAACGGTTTGTCTCCCGCTTGTTTCTCTCAGCTTCCATCATCACCTCGGCTAGTGAAGGAGGATGAGGCAGATTTACATCCCTGGCTTCACTGCCTTCGGCCTGCTCTTGAGAAGCAGGGTTAGCGCGCGTGTTGACCATCCTAGGTAAACAAGACAATGATTTAGTCAGGATGGTAAAATTCCGACATAGGATTCATAATGTAAGAAATAACTCGGAATGCAAGATGATCATCCGTATGACATGGTAGATACAGAAACTGCTTCTTTTATTCCATCGTCATACCCACCATACAGGGTTTAGTACAAGACCAAACAAAGTACTATTACGGTGAAAAGAGGATTACATCTTATCAGAGGCATTCCAAGCTCCTATACATTATTTTTCTACACCTCCGGAAGGAGTACAAACTAGGTCATATCCCACGAGTCACGCGGGACGATAGACGACACAGCTAGTGCGAACTAGTGATACTACCACTAACTCAGACCGATCCGTAGTAGTCCTCGTAGAAGTCACCTCCATAGCCTGGAAGCTCAACATGATCATCTGGAAACAGACGGTCTCGCGGAGCTTGTGGACCATAGGGGCTAGGATGAGGCCTTGGACCAACAAACGGTGGCCTGCGGGGACCGCGAGGTGGGGTGATGCCTCCTACATCACGCCAAACCATCACGTCTGGCAGAGCAGATCTCACAGGATAGAGATCGCGCATATCTGAATATCCAGCTTGCACCGCCGGTGCGAACCGAGTCAAAGTGGCCCAGTGGTCAGCACGGGTGTTGAAGAGCTCTAGCCTTAAGGCCCGATTTTCATGGTCCTTATCCTCGAGCATCTCAGCAGTGGTGCGAGTCCGTGAATCCTCCTGAGTGGAGTCAGCATAGATAGCCTGGAGATACCCTTGTGCTCCCGGAAGTGATCCTGGCATATACCGGAAATCAGAGTCCCGAAATAACCCAGATCTGACTCGCATAATGGTCATCATAGAGTAGGCGGCGTCCTGCACAGCCATCTCAATAGTAACCCCGAGTCCATAGGAGCAGTGAAGAGGCTCGGTGGATCCAGGATAAGATGGAAATATCCTGACAGTGCAGAGATACTGGCTTTGATTAAAATCTCGGAATTGCTCTTCGACCGTGTACTCGGGATACCAGCGGTATCCAGCCTCAGTCATTACCCTGACCAACTTAGCAGTATGGCCGGGTACATCTAGGCATCGAGTCAGGCGAACCACTTGATTGAGGTCGCGAGTGGCCATCTGAAAGCACAATCATAATGCAAAGGCATTAGAATTTCTAGCGAAATTTCGGCAGCATAACAGCTGTAAATGCTCAAGAAGGATTTGAGACATTTGACAAAGGATTTCGTACACACTCAACATCATCATATCAAAGTTCTGGATCCATTCTAACAACATAATGTGGTAGTAGAACTGAACTAGGCTTGTATCCATCAAACTTATAAGGTACTACTGATTAGTAACTCGTGATCCTGATAGAGAGAACAGATCCTAATTCCTTAACCCCCGGTGGAAGAATGGACTGACTCAGATCAGAATATCATAAGGTATAAGGAGTAAAAAGAGCCTTACGTTCCATCCCACAAACAATTCCCCTACATATAACTAAAGAATTTCTAGACTCAACATCGACCAGTTTGGCTTGGAGAACCTACAGGCAGTCCGGCTCTGATGCCAACGCTGTCAGGACCCCGACTCGATGTCACATCGATCTAGCTGGTAACACCTCATATCACTTTGTGGCCTCACGCACGGTATCCCCACGGGTGTCGTCTTACCTTTTCCCGGGACCGTTTGCGCCTTTTGGCTCACGTATATGATAGTGTCGCTAGCATCCATATGATAAAGAGCCCGGGCTGACATGACTAGTCGCAAACCCAAAGTGGCACAGACTTACAGGGACAGGCATCCATGACCCAGCTTCGAACGTGTCGGTCATCAGCAAGTGGGTCCGGGCTGTAGCACTGGGCTAGCAGGACTCCGGTAAACCGGGCTGTAGCGGGCTAACAGGACTCCGGTACTCAAAGCGTGACATTTCCCCGAAGGGACAGACACAGGAACGAAGAAGGACACATGCCGGCCAGCCTAAGTGTTCCAGAGCAGTAGCAAGCTACCATGGCTCAGCGGTAACACTAGGAGACATTTCCCGGTAAGAGAGGCTACTAAAGATGAACAACTAGATAGTCAGATCCCACACATACCAAGCATTTCAGTCATACACACAATATGCTCGATATGTGCAAATACAATGAAGCATCACAACATGACTCTACGACACAAGTACTTTATTTAAGGCTCAGTGAGCCATACATAACATACACACAAAGGTACGGGTCTCACGACCCAACATACAAGTCATACAATCATACAAGCCAGCAGCGGAAGTAACTTGTCTGAGTACAGACAACTAGTAAAATAAAAGAGGCTTGGAAAGTCTCTGGCTATACTATGTGGTCCTTCACAAGCTCAGGGTCACCACCTGGGTCTTTAGCCTACTCGTTGATGTCAACGTCTACATAGAACCCATCAGAAGGGGTTGCAGCGTCTTCTGTAAAAATGTAGATTATAGCAACATGAGTACAAAGGTACTCAGCAAGACTTACATCAGATCCTACATACATGCACAGTATCAAGAAGGGTTGGTGGAGTTATTGCAGCAAGCCAGCTTTGACTCTTGGCTAGGCTATCCTACGATACTTCAACTGGAAATAGTTTTGCGCACACGAGTCCACTATTCACCACTTCAATACACTACCGAGGATCCACCTCCGTCCTCCTACGGAGGAGCCATCCTCGGCACTCACACTTATCTTGAGGCTTTTAGTAGTTTCCATTTACTTGTCTATGAACTGTATAGGCAACCAAGTAGTCCTTTACCGTGGACGCGGCTATTCGAATAGATCATGTTAACCCTGCAGGGGGTACTTCTTCATACACGCTCTCACCACATACCGTCGTTTACACGACATGTACTCGGCAACCTTCAAGCGGAAGCCCAACGTGGGTGTCGGCCACGACCTACCTAATCACCTCAGCCTCCAGTCCAGGTTTATCGCCTATTCAGGTTCCATCCGCAGGGAGTCCGGCCGAGGTTTCCCATACGGCCCCGAACGATGTGAACAGGGTTCCCAAGATACCTAACGGGTATTCGGTACACCCGGCCACGTACCTACCGCATCACAGCCCACCCCTACGGTCAGCGCTGTCCACGGCCTCCAGTAGGCTACAAACACCAGAAACTACTTGCAACTCCTGGACGGAGAACTAGGGTGAATAAGAAGTCGAGAGGGTCCATTGGTTTCGGGCCCAATGCATGGTAGTAGCTGATTCTTAAATCACACATACAGATCTCAGTGCTTAAGGTCGGCTTCAATGAAACAACCCACCATGTACTCCTACATGGCCTCTCATCGATACCTTTACCAAATCGTGTTCACCACACCACTCTCATTACCGACATAACATTTCACTCTAGCCCATCACCCAGATGAACCAGACCTGACACGACTCTAAGCATAGCAGGCATAGCAAGGTATGAACAACACATACATATGGCTCAAGCAACTCCTACACATGCTAGTGGGTTTCATCTAGTTACTGTGGCAATGACAGGTCATGCAGAGGAAATGGGTTCAACTACCGTAGCACACAGCAGTTTGAATCGCGTTGTCTTAATGCAGTAAAAGAGAGCAGGAGCAAGAACATGGGATTGTATCGATATGATCAAATGGTTGGTTGCTTGCCTGATGGTTCGATGCACGGATACGGTTCTTCGTTAGGGTAATCACGGTACTCCTCGGGGACAGAACCTGTCGCAAGGGCATCGATACACAAGCATCACCAAACAATGTGCAACAATATGATGCATGCATGAAACATGGCAATATGAGTGTATTGGGCTAATGCAACTAAAGCCAGAAGGGTTTGAACAAATTTGAATCAAAGATTCAAATTTCAAATTCAAATATGGCCTTTTAAAGTGCTTTTCCTTGTTCTGCTTAAAACATCAATTTAACTTGTTTGATCATGCATGAAAATAGTACAGATGGATAGATTGGATTTTTCTGATCATTTTTCATATATAATTTGTCCAATTTGGAGTTACAGAATAAAAGTTATGAATTTTTGAAGTTTAAATAATATTCTGGAATTTCCTGATTTAATTTAAATCCAGAAAATCAATTACTGCGTCAGCCTGACGTCAGCAGGTCAACGGAACTGGTCCAGGTCAAACCTGACAGTGGGTCCCGTATGTCAGGGTGATTATTTTAATTAAAACTTAATTAAAACTAATCCTGTTTAAATAACAGGGCTGGGCCCCACCTGTCATTGACTCAGGGGAGTCAACCAGGGCCCACCCGTGGTCAAAGTTAATGTCGGCTGCCGGCGTTTAGTCGCCGGCGAGCCCGACGCGGCGGCGGAAGTGGTTTTGGTCATTTCGGCCACCAAACGGACCACGGAGACCACCGGAGTGGAGCTGAGGCCAACCCGCAGCTCTTGGCGGAGCCCGTTGGGGTCGGGGTGGCCGGAGTCGACGGCGGCGAGCTCGGCTGCGGCCGCCGGGGTTCGGTCGTGCACGGGAACGGTGCTGGAGCTCGAAGTCGAGCAAAGCGAGGCGCTAGGGATGCTCTACGGGGTCTTGCGAACTCGTTGGACTCGCCGGGGTGACCAAATGGTCACCGGAGCTGCGCCGACGGCGAGCTCGGCGACGGCGGAGGTTCGGCCGTGGTGGGGAGGTGGCTACGGTGAGGGAACGAGGGGAAGGAGAGGGGAAAACGGTGGCGTAGCTCACCGCGGTTGCAGTGGGCGTCGAAGCGGGCTCGGGGACGCGCTGGAGACGGCGAATTCGACGGCGACGGTGGTCGGAGCCCGAAGAGGGGAACGGCGACGTGGCGGCGATGCAGGGCTTCCGGGGAGCTGTGGAGCGGTGGGGAGGAAGAGGGAGTCGAGGCGGAGCTCCTGAGCTAGTCGGGGGAGCGAGGGGTGGCCGGAGATGGCTGCTATGGCGAACGGCGGCGACGGTGGTGTTCGGCCGTGTGAGAGAGAGAGCGAGGGAGAGGAGGGGAGAGCCGGGGGAGAGTGAGAGAGACCAGGGGGGGATCGGGACGGACTGCGGGAGTCGTCCACGCGGCCAGGAGCTCGTCGGCAAGCAGGAGGTGGCCGCGCGGCCGTGCGCGCGCGAGCACGCAGCAGCTTCGGGGCGAGGGGAGGAAGACGACGGAGAGCTGCAGTGGTGGGCTGGGCCGGCTGCTGGCTGGGCCGGCCAGCTGGCTGGGCCGCACAGTGGAGGAGCCCAGGTAAGTTTTCCCCCTTTTTATTTCTGTTACTGTTTTATTTAATATATCTGCAACTTTGTTGAATTAAATAAAATACCTAGGCAAGTTCAAAAATCACCAAACTATTCCTGGCCCATAGTTGGATTATTTCCAACATGAAACATTTTAGTTTGGAGATATTTGAGCATTTAAATATTTTATATTATTTTAAATGCCCAAATTCAAATATTTATGATTTAATTCAAAAACCCTAGGATGGCCTAGGAAAATGTGCACCATTTTTGGCAGAGGTTCTGAACCAAGACAAAAATGATGGGCATTTTAGAAGGGCATTTCAGGTTCATTGAAAAATTATTTTAGTAACCCTAGTTGGTTTCAGAGGGGACTGGGGGTTCTGTCATCCCCATTTCAAGTTTCTGATGAAAGAGTAAACATGATGCAACACTCTAATGCATGACTAGCTAGGTTGTGACATGTATAGACTCAGATTGTGTGTCGGCGTAGAGGGACACGTGTTAATCGACTGCCTTGGCGCGCAATTTCGGCGCGCTAGTGAAATTTTTGCCCTGTTCGTGCAAAGTATCCCTGCAAAATACTCCCCCTCCCCCGCAAAATACCCCAAATCGACCCCAACCCTAACCCGTGTCTGCCGCCGCCGCAACCCTCGTGTTCGATCCACTCCATCGGGCTACCGCCGTCGCGCTCATCCAGTCCTACCGCCATCGCCGCCGCCCTCGCGCTCCACCCTGTCCTCGCGCCCCCTCCTCCCTAGCTCCATCGCCGTCCTCGCACCCCCTCCCCCCGAGCTCCAGCCCTAGATCGACTCGCCGTCGTCGCGCTTCACATCCAACCGCCGCTGCCCCCCTCCCCCCTGACATGTAGCTGCCGTCCTCGCAAATCCCCATCTCCGGGCTCCCTGCTGTCGCCGGGGATCCGTCTCCCTGCTGCAGCCGTTGTTCCATAGCTAGGCTCCCTGCTACCATCGAGGTTCCATTGCCGGGTTCCTGCCGCCACCGGAGCTCCATCTCCGGGCTCCTTCTACCTCCAGACCTCTGCTTTGCTGCTGCCGGAGCTCCATCTCTGGGCCTGTTGCTGCCGGGCATGTGCTCTGCTGCTACCGGAGCTCCATCTCCGGGCCTGCTGCTGCCGGACCTCTACAGTGCTGCTGCCCGATCTCTGCTCTGCTGCTGTCAGGCTCCATCTCCGGCCAAGCTCCATCTCTGCTCCACTCCCGTAGCTCTGTCTCTATGCCCCGAGTAAGCATCAACTCCTCCCTAGATTACATTCTCTGTATCTGAATCATATGCAGTTGTTTGTGACAGTAGACAACTGGACAAGAATGTGCATTTGTTGCTTGAATGGTTATTGTTTTGTACTTCTATTGCTTGAATAATGATTGTCGCTTCACCGATGCAAAACTAACACTACCGCACTCGCCATATTCAGATACTTGGCAACTTTGATATTAAGGTTGCATCATGGACTAAACCTGGTTGTCTAAGCCTAGGTACATCAAGTTTCCTTTTTGCAAACTCATAAACGGTATAATTTTGTCATGAACTGTTCTGATATCTAAAAAAAACAATTACATGTAGGCACACAAATGAGTATCTGCAGGGGTTAGACAAGTTTATAGAGTCTGCTTTTATTGAGTCAACAAATGGAAACAAAATCTTATGTCCTTGCAAGATATGTTTGAACTCTAAATGGAGAACAGCAAAAAAAGCACGTGACCATTTGATATGTGATGGTTTCATGGAGGGGTATCATACATGGTTGTTTCATGGAGAATCTAGCCACGCTAGCCCTAATATTGAGGAGGTAGAAGTAGAGAGTTCACCGGCAGAAAATGAATTAGCTAATTTCTTGCGAGACATAGCTTGTGGATTAGATGATGGGGGGGGGGTGTTGGAAGAGACCAATGAGGACAATAACAACCCTAGGATGGATGGTGATGATGATACCAAGGCTTATTTGAAGATGGTTGATGATGACAACAAAGAACTATACCCCGGGTGTAAAAACTTCTCAAAACTGCGTTTTATTGTCAAATTGCTCCACATCAAACTTCTTGAGAGATGGAGTGACAAAAGTTTTGACATGGTGCTTGAGTTACTTAGTGATGCATTCCCCAAAGGTTCAGTACTTCCCAAAAATTTCAATGAAGCTAAGAAAAATAGTTAAATCTATTGGGCTTGGGATGTTAGTATTCATGCATGTCAAAATGATTGTGTATTGTTCAGAAATGAATTTGATAAGGAGAATCAATGTCCTAAGTGTAAAACTTCAAGGTGGAAATCAGAAAAGAAGAGTCCTGATGGGAAAAGGGTACATAGAGTTCCTAGAAAGGTTCTTCGCTATTTTCCTATTAAAAGAAGTCTTCAAAGGTACTTTATGTCCTCTAAAACTGCAACTGACATGAGGTGGCATGATGAACAATGGACCAAAGATGGTATGATTAGGTGCCCAGTGGATGCTATTTTCTGGAAGGATTTTGATTCCAAACATCCACTAATTGGTGATGATAGTCGGAATTTTAGATTAGCTGCAACAACTGCCATCCTTTGCACCATACATGACTTTCTAGGTTTAGGCTATACTCATGGGTGTGCTACCCAGGGTGAGGTAGCTTGTCCTGAGTGCCATTCATTCACTTGTTCTCTACAATTAAAAAAGGGCAGTAAATATTGCTATATGGGACACCGTAGGTTCTTATCATCCAATCATAAGTTTAGTTCAGATGAAAAGTTATTTGATGGCAAGTCAGAGCATAGGGCAGCACCTATACCTCTTACGGGTGAGGAAATCGATGATTTGACAGCAAATCTCGAAACATCCTTTGGAAAAGATCCAGCTGCCAAGAAGACAACAAAGAGAAAACGCAAAGAAGGTGAATCCCCTCCCTTGTATAAAAGAAGATCTGTGTGGTTTAAGTTGCCCTATTGGAAAGATCTGATGTTGCGTCACAATTTTGATGTTATGCATATAGAAAAAAATGTATGTGATAACATAGTTAACACACTTCTGGGCCTTGAGGGAAAATCAAAGGATAATGCCAATTCTCGCTTAGATATCCAAGCTTTGGGTATTATGGGGGACCTGCATCATGTTGAAGTAGAAGAGGGTCAATTGTATTTGGTTGTTACTTCAGTTGAAATACTTGCATGTTGTATGGACTGCTAACTCATCTGTAAGCATTGACAGGAGCAGGAGCAAAAATGGCAGCTGCAGCAAAAAAGCGCAGAAAGAACTCCTGAATATGAACTCGAAAGGAACAGAATTGTACTTGATGTACGTAGAAGACAAAATGAGAACATGAAGAGAACTTTGAATCTTAAAGGTCTAGCAGATGCATTTGAGGCGGAAGGCCAACCTGCTCCCCAAAAGAAGAAAAAGGTATTGTTGCTAGATATGATATAACTAAAAGAGAACACATGTCTTCCATTCTTTGTGTTGGATTATAGCTTTGCATCATATACTACTAAAACTATTACATCATCCACACATACATATGCACTATTTCCAGCACACTATTGTCTATCCCTTTTTGCATGGTTAACACTGATTTATGTGGTTAATTGTAGAGACAAAAGCGAACTCCTGTTTCACAAACTCAAGCTCCAGACCGGCAATTGCGGTCTTCTTCAAGATTAAATACTGAAATTTCAACTGAACCTGAGGTTGTATTGAATGAACCTGAAGGTATGCTTCTTTACTTTGATGTGTGTACCTTCAAGATTAGCAATTGAATGATAATGCATTCCTAGTACTAAATCTATTTTCTGCATTTATTGGATATCAGTCCAGGAAAGGGAGGTTAGGAAAGTTACTGCTATGAAAAGCATATGGGGAAGGCAAAACAAGCCTAAACTCAAGTTGGAAATCAATGAGTATGGTCAGCCTTGTGGTAAATCCGCTACACGGTTCGCCAACTTTGTTGGAACACAAATAAGAACCAAGGGTTTTCCGGTTGAATTTGATGATTGGAGGAAGGTTGATCTGTCTAAAAAACTTGCTTTATGGACCGAGGAAAAGGTAATACTTGGTTGATGCTGCTATATTGTTATTGGTTGCTGATATGTTGCTATATTTTTATTGGTTAGTGAGTTCCTGGATGATATCTTAGTGTTCATGTTTAGGAGTGACTAATAAGTTAGTTTATGTTGTATTGTTCTCTAATGCTTATTTCCAAATGCCAAATTTTCAGTTGTTTTGGGAATTAGATGAATGAGTTTTCCAATGGTATATGAAAACATCACAAATTAAATGGAAAGACTTCAAATCAGACCTAAAGAGGGATTATTATGATGAATCATATGAATATGATGAACTTATAGCATCATGTGATGCTAGAGTTCATCCTGACCAATGGAAGTTGCTTGTTGCATTTTGGTTGACTCCAAAAGCTAAGGTATGCTCTTTGTTAGGTTAGTATTGACCTTTGATTCTACTTGTGTGACATGATTACTTGTGTGACATGATCTTTATCAAACCATTTGGTAGGCTCGCTCAATAAGAGGTAAAAACAATCAAGCACATCACACGCAAAATCACACATCTGGAAGTTAGAGTTTTGCTCAGGTTGACACTGAAATGGTATGCAACCATGCTATTCTTGTTCTAAACTTTGATGTTTGTACATTTTGCTCATTGTTTTAATCTTTCTTATCACTTGACATAGACCGAGGAGCTCAAGCGCCGCCCACATAGACATGAATTGTTTATTGAAACACATACACATCGAATTAGTGGACTTCCTCAAAAAGGGTCTGCAGTAAGAATTGTAAGTTCAGATGCACTCTAATTTCTCGATTCCTTTCATATTTTTGTTTATGTAGTAAGTACTAGGAACTCATAACAATTCCTGAAATCTACAGAAAGAACTTCAAGATGAAGCATTAAAGCACCCAGAATTGTTGGAGAATGGTATTAAGGATGGTGATTTGTTTGCTTTTGTTTGTGGAAAAGAAAAAAATGGATATGTTCGTGTTGTTGGTTTGGGGCCAACTCCATCTGACCTAGAGTTGCCAGGAACCCAGCAATATAAATCTACAAAGCTTCAAATAGCAATGGAAAAGTGTCGTGTATCTAACCAAAAAGTGGAACATCTGCAAGACCAAATGGATGAAATGAAGAAGAAAATGGCTGAGATGAGGCAACTTTTTCTATCTTCACAGGGGCAACAAGATGAAACCAATACCACACCTGGACATGAACCAAATACTCCACACGAGGTAGCACTAGTTCTATTATATTGTACCTCTGCCATAGTATATTGTACCTCTGCCATAACGGAACATGTAATGCTGTGATCTCGTTGTAGTTTATTATATTTAACATCTACAATGCTTGATTTTGATGTAGAACATAAGGACAAGAGAAGCCAATAATATTGAAAAAGGCAATGCTCATCTAGAGGAGGTGGCTGAGTCAAATGCTTCTATGCAGAATGATGACACTCTTACTAGAAGAAGAATTGTTAATGTTGAGAAACATAACACACAACAATGGGTAAATATTTCCTTTCCTTTTGGCCTTTAATTGCCAATATGATGTTATATGAACTTGTTTCTTTACCATGATTATATTCTGAATTGCAAATGGTTCCCATAGGGTGGAAGAGATGTGATACTATATAGCATGACTAGACCTTTAAATGTCGCTATTGCCAAAGGAACAATTCAAACTACTAATCCAAAGGTTGTGGTGGGGGGTGAGCCCCTAGGTTCTCAATATGTCCAAATTGTCATCTATTCGGTGTTCAAAAAGGATACCCAGTTGCCTCGTCCATATGGGAATGTGTTGACCATGGGAGATGCTAAGGGGAAATCGATTGCATGGCCATCTGCTATGGTAATAATCTAGAGCACTTGGTTTCTTTTCTTTTGTGCTAATCGGTCACCTATTAAGTAGTGATTGTTGTTGCAGATCAAAGATCCCAAGAAGACATCTAATGTGTCAAGAGGTGCAGGTACTATGATATACATCAAATTTACATGCCAAATAAAATTAATGTGCCTTAGTCTGTTTGTGCCCACTTATCTGTCCTATAAGACCATTGATGTATTGAATAGTTGTCAATCTCCATATTTGTGTGCACCTTTTTATCTCCAGCCCTTGGCACTTCTCCTACCTTGGAGAAATTTAACAAATAAAAATCTGTAGCTGTTTGTCAATCTCCATATTTATGTGCACCTATTTATGTTTATAACTCCATATTTATCCATACAAAAAAGCAGATACTAAGTTTTTATTTGGTAACTATGTAATCTGACAAGTGAGTAAATAGTATTTTTGGCAACTGATTGACACCTAAAAGCTTGTTTAAACTATTGGGCAAATAAGTATTTAGTAATCTGGAAACTAAGCATATTTAATATGGCAACTAATTGGTCTCCCCACTGTCCATTCTAATTGGTCCATTCTAATTGGTCTCCCCACTATCATGCTCTTTTTGCATTTTAAAAGAAAAAAAGAGGAAAGACATGAATGATACATGCATTCAACAGTTGACGATGCTGCTCCTACATCATTCTAGATAGATGCCTACATTTCTACCAATTTAAAACTCTCTCTCCCTGCTAGTGTGTTGTTGTACCATAGTCACATGCGCATATAGTAGTTTGCCTAGCTTCAGTTGTACGAATGCTCTGGAGCTTTGGTCAGATTGTTGGCTCACCCGTGAATCCCTGAAATTTTGGTCGTAGGATTGATAAATCCAATGACAAGTGTGAATACTAGAAGATGGCTGAATGTTCATGTACAGTTTGGTACCTTGATTGACAACTGCAAGTTTCTCTTTATCTTCCCCTTTTGAGCTTTTTCAAGGGTCTCATGTATTTCACATAAAAATTATTCATGATATGTGGTTAATAAAATGGAACTATAGAGTGGATGTGCATAGTGCCAGTGTACTCGTAATGATAGTAATAATAGTACAGTAATGCCATATCACTATTCAGGAGTTTTGAACAACTTTTTGGTTGATTACACTTTCTTGACAATTCTTGACAAATTCGTATGCAATATTTTTAGGTACTTAGGCACCTAGCATTGGATGTGAGGGGGACTTGGAGTATCATGGAACATACATGGGTGTGCGCAGTATTTTGGAACCCAACTTCAATCATGTCACGAATTTGATGTGTGTTTCGGACCATTTGGTGCTTCAATTGTTTTGGAGTAGAAACTTTGTGCTCATGGATGTGACTTGTGTGCTCGTTTATTTGTGAACCTATGCTCATGGATGGTTAAACTATACTTCTGGTTGTGCTTGTGAACCTATGTCGATATATATGTCCATTTGTGAACCTATGTCAGTATATGTCTGTTTGTGAACCTATGCCAGTATATGTCTGTTTGTGAACCTATAATCATTGTTGTGCAATGTGTCCATGTTGATGTTGTTTATCAATTGCATCTCAGTATATATGTGAAATTATTGGTTTGGCTGTGCACTACTTACCAACAAGTTATCTGTTGGTAAACAAATTCTTGCAGAGCAACTGTCAGCCATGGCTACTAGCTAGCTAGGCATGAAAAGTGTCAGCAAACATACATACCTAGACGAACATACTATATACCTATATAGAAAGCATATGTGTCGGGATAGTTATATACCTAGAAGAACAGCATATGTGTCGACAAAAGTAGGGTGTAAGTGCACACCTAAACTGTCGGCGTACCTGGGATGTATGCCCACAAACCATCTGTCGGGGTACGTAGGGTGTATGTCCACAAGCAAACTGTCAGTGTAGGTAGGGTGTATACTTTCTGAAAATGTGTCGGCAAGTGAACTTCTATCGGCAATGCCTTTCCCCACAGCAAGTCCTCCGACTGTTTTCTCTTTTGTCAGCATACGTGTTAGTGACAAGCTATGTGTCGGCAAAGGTACCCTATGCCAACAGATTGTTGTGTCGCCGAAACTTGACCGTGGTGTAGTGTTATAATACCATATGCAGCAAAGGACATTATTACATAGCCTACAACATAATGATCCAATCATATCCTGGTGACTTATAGTCCAAAACCAGGCTGGGTGAAATAAAACCCCAAAGAGGCTCATAATATGAACGATAAGGCATGATAGACATTATCAGTTTCCAATCAACACGTCACAAGAGGCAAACCTCAAAAAAGGAATCTTCAAATCAAATAAAAGTCAGAAAACAAGGTTTTCATAGGCGGCCAGGCCTAAAACCCAAGTGCTTTTCATGGGCTTTCATAGCCGCTAGCTGAATCTTCAAACCTTGTAAGCGGACCTCACATAACCAATCACCATTTTAACCTTGATAAGTTCAGGTTCTGAATAAGATTGACTATCAAGAGTTCAGCGGGTTATTCCAGGATTACCTGGGCGGAGTGGCAGACGTACAAGGCAGGATCAACTGAAATTGTTTGGTGCTATGCACCTGGCGTTTCAAACCAAGTGGGGTTTATTAAAGCTATGTTCTGTGAACATGGAGCCCCCAAGTGATATATTTTTGAGGTGTGCTCGCCGGGTACATATGTTTGAGTGTGTTGTGTAGCAGACTCTCTTTGGTCCCTTTTAAACCGAGCGTCAAACCTCCAACTGACCATATGAAGTGACAATAAAGATTCACCTTTTTTAGAGATAAAACGACAGAGGCCCCGATTTATCAGGGATGCCGGCTTTATTATATTCATCATAATATATACACTAATATAAATATGTACATCACAAGTGCCAATGGCTCAAGTGTAATAAGGCTGAAGATGAGCAATATTCCACGGCCGATGGGTCTCCTCCTCCGACGTGCGTGAGTCCTTGTGGTCTCGAACATCGATAAGGTAGTATGACCCATTGTTTAGATTCTTGCTGACCACAAAGGGCCCTTCCCAAGGTGAGGATAGCTTGTGCATATCAGTTTGATCCTCGATAAGTCAGAGCACCAAATCGCCTTCTTGAAAGGTCCTGGTTTTAACCCGGCGGTTGTGGTAACGATGCAGATCTTGCTGGTAAATCACCGAACAAGCCGCCGCAAGGTCACGCTCCTCATCCAACAGGTCAAGTGCATCCTGACGTGCCTTTTCACTGTCAGTTTCAACATAATTCGCCACTCAGGGCGAGTCGTGACGAATGTCACTACGGAGAACCGCCTCTACTCTGTAAACCATGAAGAAAGGCATGTAACCTGTCGATCTGTTGGCGGTAGTATTGATACTCCATAACACTGAGGGTAACTCCTCCACCCAACAACCCGGCGTCCTCTGCAAAGGGACCATAAGCCGGGGCTTGATGCCTCTCAAAATTTCTTTATTGGCTCTATCAGCTTGACCATTGGACTGAGGGTGAGCCACTGATGATACATCAAGTCGAATATGCTCTAGTTGACAAAACTCTTTCATAGCTCCCTTGGACAGATTAGTGCCATTATAAGTTATAATGCTATGGGGAAAACCAAAACGGAAAATCACCTTTTTGATGAATTGAACCACCGTCACCGCATCACACTTACTAACCGGCTCTGCTTCAACCCACTTTGTAAATTTGTCAACCGCCACCAAAAGGTGGGTCTTTTTATCCTTGGACATTTTGAAAGGTCCAACCATATCAAGAACCCAAACCGCAAACGGCCAAGCAATTGGAATCATCCTTAATTCTTGGCCGGCACATGAGCTTGTCGTGAGAATTTCTGACAACCATCACATTTACCAACTAAATCCTCCGCGTCAGCATGAGCCATCAGCCAATAAAAGTCATGACGGAAAGCCTTTTCTATGAGAGACATAGAGCCAGCATGATGACCACAATGTCCTTCATGAATCTCCCGTAAGATCTCACATCCTTCCTCAGGAGAAACACAACGTTGAAATGCCCATGTGACACTGCGATGATGCAGCTCTCCATTGACAATAGTCATTAACTTAGACCGTTCGGTTATCTGCCTGGCCAAAGTTTCATCTTTAGGTAACTCGCCTCATGTCATATAAGACAAATATGGGACCGTCCAATACAGAGTAGCATGAAGAGCCGCCACCAATTATGCTTCCGGGTCAGGAATAGCAAGGTCTTCCTCTGTAGGCAATTTTACTGAAGGGTTATGTAGGATATCCAGGAAGGTGTTAGGTGGCACCGGCTTATGTTGGGACCCTAGCCGGCTCAAAGCATCAGCCACCTCATTTTTCCTGCGATCAACATGTTCCACTTGATAACCCTTGAAGTGACCAGCAATCACTACAAAAAAATACACTTCCGTGATGATACGTGTTTGTCATAGTAGGTCACGTTTTTTGTCATGCATGTACATCCATGACAAATTTATGACAGAATCAAGATAGTCATACCTGTGCTGTCGTAGAAGTGTTCCATGACATTCCCAAAATTATCATCACGGAAGTGTCTACTTCCATGACGATAAATCGCGCGTCACAGAAGTTCTTTCGTCAAGGGTGACCGACACGTGGCATCCACCGTAACGGAACGCCGTTAAGCTATCGGGTCGGGTTTTGGATCCGATAACCCGTTAACAGCCCCGACCAATGGGAAATTTCCACGTGTAAAATTCTTATTGGCCGGACGAAACACGGGTCAGCTCGTCAGTGGGTCAGATAGGCGCCTATGATATGTCGACACGTGCCACGGCCCACCACTGGCCCATTTAGCTTACAAAGCCGGCCCATTTGACTGGGTCAAAAGTTAACGGGCTGGCCCATGAAAAGCCTGTTAACGGTCTCTTCGCAAATAGCCCATTTTACGGCCCGTTAACTCACGGCCCGTTAGGCACTAAAGGAAATCGGCCCAACAACATCATGTGGGCCGTCGAATATTACACCAGCCCATTTGACTTTTGGCCCATGTATGGCCCACGACGTCTTTCGGCCCATATGAGGCCTTTGTATCTTTCGGCCCTTCATAGGCCCACAGTGACTCTAGCCCATGATGAACAGTAATTTTCTTTGTACCCGTTAACGGACCATGATTTACATGGGCCGTTTCCAGCCCGTGTTAGCTTTCGGCCTATTGACGACCCATACGTTCTTCGGCTCCTTTTTGGCCCTCGATTACTTCCGGCCCTATTGACGGCCCTCGATTACTTATCAGCCCGTTACTGGTATGTTCCACAAATGGGCCAAATTCGGCCCATGGCAAGAGTCGGCCCGTTACTGGCCTGTTACCCTAATGGGCCAAATTCAGCCCATGGCAAGAGTCGGCCCGTTTCTGGCCAGCCCGTCCTATATTCTGGCCCATTAACGACCTGTTATGCCTGTGACAGAATTAAGCTTTTGTAGTCCTACGGCCTGTTAATGGCTCGTTACCATGCTGGGCCGATACCAATTACGCCCGATTACGGCCCATGTAGACCCATTTATCCGACTGCCCGAGGCCCACCGATTCCAGGCCCATTTATCGATGGCCCAAGGCCCACCGATTACAGGCCCATTTATCGACGGTCCATAGGAGACCCATGGATCCTACGGCCCGTATATGGCCCATTCGTAGTTGCAGCCACTAGCAAACCAGGGAAAAACAAGACTAGGAAATAAATAAGGCCGAAACTAGCGCTAGGCTATTAAGGCGATTGCACAGATTACATCCACTCGGCATCAAAGATTGACACCAGTGCAAATATAGGGAACACCCTACACTATAACAAAATGGCTTGCTGTTTTCTTGAGCCGGTGGCTGCACGTTAAGAATAAATTTTGTATCGCACCAAAACAAATTACAACTATATAACAAAAGGAAGGTTGGTATAAAACTTAACAGTCTAGCAGATAAATGCACCACCAGAAGTTCAGAAGCTCGGTTCATTTGACCTGACTGTTACGTTTTCATGCTGTATTGTCCGACGGAGCACCATAACCCTCGCCTTCATTTCCCCTAGGCTCCTAAACATCATAGCAAATGTCGGATAGTCTGGTTTCAAAACCATGCATATCTTGACGACATTGAGCAATGTTTCTCCTTGTTTCACAAAGGGCCTCTGTTAGGGAATGGACTTGTGTCTGGAGCGTAGATACAACATTGCTTTGAGCTTGCATATCTTGATTATGAGGCAGTTTGGACAATATTGCTTTAACAACCAACCCAGTATTATGCAGGAACGTGCTTTTGGCACTGTTAGTGGATAGGTACTGACCCACTGCAGCAAGAGCTGACATTACGGTTATAGTTGCCTTGCCACCTTCAGAAGGTGGCGGTTCCACCATTTTTTCCGTAGCTCGCTGAAAAGTTGAGGTTTTACATTAGTAGTACCAGAACAGAAGATATTAAGGAGGCAGCAAAACCAAACAAAATAGCTTTGGTCTATATATAGAACTTATTCTGGTGAACCCATGTAAAATATTAGTTGTATTTTATTGCAAAGTACATAATAAAACCAGGTTCCAAGCATATGACCATGTACCATCGCTAATGTATTGTCTATTTCTTCACATTGTATTGAGGGCTAAGGATAAAGAGACGAAGTTTATAATACGGTAAGCATAGTATGACATCATTCATATCACAAAATAACTGAGAACAGACAAACAGGCAATTGTGATGTTGTGTGGGCAAGTCCAGCACGGAACTAGATTACTGGTCAAAATCAAAGGAACATCACTCCTCCCTTTTAAACCTTGTAAGGTACAATGATACGCTAAGACAATTGTGTATAAAATTGAAAAGAGTAATAGACATTGGCTGCAAACCATGCAGTTCAAGGCACAAGTCGGAGTAAGTAGTGGTTAAAAGGCATGAGGATTAAGGACTTACAACAGCGGCTTTGACTGGTGTAGTCATGCCCTTCTTCTTACTGGTGTGACAGTCCTTGAAGATTTCCACAGCATTTGCTTCAGGTACTTTTTGGTCCTTGCGGGCTTTCCTCTGCATTTCGAACAAGTCAATATAGATCTGATAATATGGTACAGCGAAAAGAGTGAAACAGTAGCTAATTACAAGAGCCTCGCATTGTGCAATATAGCTACGAGATCCTGTCGTCTGTTGGAATTTCACTTTCGTACGGTTGGCCTTGTTCTTTGAACAGTTCACCTACAAGAAGATAGATTTGTGTGGCACATGCGTCAATAGGACTTCAACATGTGAACTGATCACATATATATAATGTACCTGATACTTCGGATCAGACCAATGTTTAACAAGGCCCCTCCAGTCTTCATCTGATATATTTTCCACTTGAGATGTTTGGGAAAGTTCATTGTTAGCCTTGCCTTCAAAGTGAGTTTTCCTCAAGTTATACCGATACTATCGTAGAGTAGACTTGAAAACATGGGTGCAAGCTTGTCTGGTTGCATCATCTTGGCTTTCCAACTTGAACCTCATCTGTTGAAAATTATGGGAGTCTCATTATCAGCAACCTAGAAAGTATGGGACAGAGCAGGACGATATTACTAGTTTCCATACATAACCATACTTACAGATAAATGGTCGAGTAAGGTGTTGAACTGGGTTTCGACTTTGTCATTCCTGTACTGAATCCATGTTGGGAGGATACGTACATGACACCTAACGGCAACCGCTGCCTCTGATACTAACTTGGCTGACTCTGTAGCATCACATGGCCTTTTTAAACCTGCCTCAAAATTGATCTCCATTCTTCCTCCTCTAGATTTAGTTAACCTATCGAGCAATATCCCTGATGTTTGTTTCCTCTTGCGCCTGGTGCTAGTCCAACAATGAACATAGGAAGTGTTAGTGTTCATCAAACTGTGAGACTACATATAAAGAAGCATGCAACTGTAACTTGACTCCAGCAACTACCTTCTTGTTGTTGAAGCTCACAAGGTTCATCTGATATTGCCAACTCGTCTTGTATCAAGAGTGCTTGGGAAGTAGTGTCAGGTGGCAAGGGATCTTGGGAACGTGCTGCTAGCTCAGTTGACGCACGAGTAAGTCGTGCAGCTGGTAGTACTGTGGTAGGTGTTGCAAGAACTAGGGCTGTCTCTGCTTGTTTGGTGGCAGCTATTTGTTTCTATTTGGCTTTTTTGCAGCTCGTGTAGCATGGGATGTCGTGTTTGTAGTTTTTTCTGCTAGACTTTCACCTTCTATTGTACCATCAGTACCAGCAGAATCTGCAGGATTCATCCTCTTCTCATTCCCTGCCATTCTTTGTTTCTTCCTCTTTCTCTGTGCCATGTTAAGTCAAGCCGACAAGAAAAACGAATAAAAATTTAGTTCTTCAGAACAAAGTGATGCGTGATGCAAACGAACTGAACTTTGATGTTAGACAACCACATGATAGGAGGATGTAATATGTATGAAAAGCAGGATGGAAGAGATAACCAGAACTATGATGTGTAAACTAAGAAGAAGACATTTCACCAAATTAGAAGCAATGCAATGGAAGTTAGACACCATATGAAAGATGCTACAAATATCGCTCTACCAAGTTAACAGTGTCTCAGCATAAATGACGTTTAAACAAATGTGAAGCAGTACAAGAAATAAATCATATGCAAGATGCAAACAACATCACACTACCATGTGAGAGGTCTCTCGTCATTAGTGCCATTGCATATTCACAGCATTGCATATTCACAGCTTATGATGTGTAAACTAAGGAGAAGGCATTTCAACAAATTAGAAGCAATGAAAGCTAGACACCATATGAAAGATGCAACGAATATCACTCTACCAAGTTAAAACTGTCTCGTCATAAGTGCCATTACAACAAATTAGTAGTACAAGCTAGAAAAGAATGTGAGATGTAACCTATATCACACTCCGAAGTCAAACATGTCTTATGATAAGTGATTGTTGTAGGTTACACAACAGTAGTAATTTGATGTAAGAACATGGTGTGATAGACAGATATTGTATGTTCTAGAAACAGGAACACGTGTGTTATTCAAGTATAATGTGTAAAGTAAGCAGATGGAATTCAACAAAATTAGAAGCAATACAAGCTATACATCACACATAACATGCAACCACATATAACAGTGCCAAGTTAGAGGGAGCACCTGTGATGCTGCACTAGGAGAGACATGCTCATCATAAACACAGCTTTGTTGAGTGTCTATGCATGTGTTGTCTTGGAAATCATCTTGGGGGGTGGAGGAGTAGAAACTGTAGAGGCCCTCCGTTCGGAAGGAGCACCTTTATCTGTTGCCTTGCTAACTTCCTTCCGCTTTATTGATTTTGAATTGTCAAGTAAAACCGACAAGAAAAAGCAATAAAATTCTCTCTTCAGAACTCATTCATGCATGATACTGACAATCACTACTTTGATGTAAGGCAAACACATGATACCAGGATGGAATATGTACGAAAAATAGGACGGCATGGCATGTTCACAACTGTTTGTGTAAACTAAGCAGAAACCATTCCAGCAAATAAGAAGCAATGCAAGCTAGACACCACATGAAAGATGCAACCAATATGACTCTGCCAAGTTAAAAGCGTCCCATCATAAATGGAATTTCAACAAATTAGAAGCAGCGCATGCTATAAATCATATGGAAGATGCAACTAATATCGCACTGCATATACTAAAGGTGTCTCATTATATTGATTGATGCGGGATACAAAAAAAACAATAGTTTTATGCAAGGACATGCTTAATAGACAGATGAACTATGTACTAAATACAGGAAGGCATGTCACATTAACAGGTATAATGTCACATTTACAGGAGTATAAGCTAAGCAGACTAGCACATGCAGTTTAACCAGATTGGAAGAATTACAATCTAGACACCATATGCAACATGCAACCACATATCACACTACCAAGTTAGAGCAAGCACCTGCGATGCTAGTGTAGGGGAAATGATGTAATCAACTATAGAGCTACGTTCACTATCTTCATCTAGCATTTCTGTTTCTTGAGAATCATGTCGGGAGGCTGACGCTGCATTCTTTAAATGAGGAGTAGTCAGCTTGCCTGCCTCCCTCATCATAAGTGATTGATGAGGGATACACAAGAACATTAGTTTGATGTAGGAACATGGTTAATACACAGATGTACTAGTATGTACCAAAAACAGAAAGGCATGTCATATTCAAAGGTATAATGTGTAAGCTAAGTAGATGCAATTTAACCAAATTGGAAGCAATACAAGCTAGACATCCGGCTAGAGTGGTGAACATGATCATCTAGGACCTGAGAGCCTGGTGGGAGGCGGGCTGCTTCGCCACCATCGTGGCTTTTTAGTTGGCTTCCAGGTGATGCCTGTCTTTGCTGGGCTTGTCACTGACTCAGCCAGTGCCCTGACTAGCTATTTGTCTTATGGTGCTCACGGGATGGTGGTTCATGTAAAAAATATCTTTCCTTATCTTAATAAAGACCGACTTCAGCCTTTCAAATACAAGCTAGACACCATATGGAACATGCAACCACATATGACACCGCGAAGTTAAAGCAAGCACCTGGGATGGTGGTTCATTGCGAGCGAGGTCATCAACTCCAGAGCAACATTTACTATCTCCATATGCTGACACTGCACCCTTTAAAGCACTGTAACATGCCGCGCCTAGCCGCGTAGAAAGCTGGCACGACCTATCTCTTTTCTTTTTTGCTTCGCTTTCGGCAGACTCTGAAATACCCTTGCATAAAAACACAATAGTGAGAGTATGGATGAAGTGTGTGCAGAACTAGTGCACTGTAAAAGGAGCAGATAGCAGGTGGCTGAAAAATAAATGACAGGAGAAATATGATAGCTCTACAACATTGCATGGCAAACAAAATTAGATTCTACTCAGTATGATTTTGTAATATATGAGCATAGGAAATGCAGGTACTCCTCCAGCACACCACCACATGTGCTCATATCTAAGATAACAGTCGACTGAAAATAAATAGGTCAGTTGATTTTTTTAATGAACCATCTGATCTATAAGGAACGGGCAGATGGCCTTCGTCTACCTCCTGCCAGTCACTATTGACAATCTTTCTCGAACCGCCAGCGACCACCGGCCCAGACCCGTGCCTCTGCCGCCCCGCCCTCCCATCGACCTCACACCACCGCCATGCTTGGCAGTGCCCCCAAGCCATCCCTTTAATCTCGACCGACCTCTAGATCGGGCGCCAGTAGCTCTAGGCCGCACACGCACCTAAGATAAACACCAAGGCGCTGCTTCCCCGGCGTAATAGTCATACTATCGCCTGTTACGCCGGGGAATGCTTCCGTTAATTGGGAATCAACTGGCCAGAAATTGAAATTCAGGGGGGGGGGCGACGGACCTCTAGCTAAGGTCAAATAGTATATGAGGAGAAACCTTGTGCATCGCGAATTACTAGGAACATCTAGTATCAAGAAGAAGCGGTCAACTAGTGTCTTCTGTGGGATGAATACCGTGCAAGCATAGACGTAAGATTTGCACGAATAAGGGAAGAGGAGTACCTTCTTCGGTTGCCGGTGTGGTCACCTCCACATGTCGCGCCGATCTTCTTCTTTTTACCGGGCTGGAGGGTGCAGGCTTGGACGAACCCATGGACAAATTGTTGACTGTGTTGTCGTGGCCGTATGTCGGCAGAGGGGAAGCAGATCTGAGGCGGCGAAGGACGGCGTAGCAGGAACAGCTCCGTGCGGTGGAGGGTGGCGAAGTTGGAGCGGCAGCAATGAGGCGCAGGACGGCGTGGTTGAACTGGCTCGTGTATGGACGGCTCGGCCTCGGCTTCAACTACTAGCCGTGGAGGGCGTTGCGGTTGAGGTTGCAGTGGACGACGATGTCGGGGTATCGGATCCGGCGTGATGGAGGAGGGCGGCGGTTGATGGGTGGGATGGGATGGCAGACGGAGGACGTCGGGGTTTCGCGGCTGGTGGAGAGGTAGTTTTGGCCCCCACGGAGTACGAATGGGGGATCTGACGAGTGGGGGGGAACCATGTTTCGGTCTGGGACGAGCTTGTTTTTGGCTTTTTTGAACAGAAGATGGGACGCGCTTGTTTGAAATTTGGGGAAAGTATAAACTTTGCCCCCCTCTTAAATTTCGGACCTACTGTGGGTCGGGGGTAGGATGGTAATTCCAGGTATCCCAAATAGTGGGCGGGAGCGACTTTGGCCGTGCGCATGTGTGCTTAGGCGGCCATTGTGTATGAATGTTTTTCGGAGGCGGTTGTGTGGCGTCTAGATGAAGCTACAAACCTACCTCGGTTTAGACCTTTGGACGTCGGGCCGGTAGGTTTCACGGGTCGGAGTTATTAGAAAAGTAATTTCCTTGTACTACCAAACATTGGTCTCACGTGGTTTCGGGCGAGTAGAGGCTCTTTTGGCGCTTCGTTCGAAATTTTGAAACACAAGCATTCACGTTTAGAGTACTCTTGAACTATGAGGATTGACCCAAATAGACAACGTTATATTTGACCTTGTATGTTTGAAAACCTCATTAAATTATCCGCTTCCTTTTGAAATTTTGACACTTAAAAATCCTATAACTACGATTATTTTGGAATGGAGGAGCTAAATTTGAATCTATTTTGTACACGACTACATATGCTATTATGTAGAAAATCAGAGCAAAGATTGGTACCCCCATAGTTTAGGTATGGTTTACAAATGCCATGATATCAAATTCAAATAATTGAATGGACTTCATGTTGAATTCGATTTTTTTAAACCACCTTAGGTTGAATTCAAATGTATGCTAGTTCATAGGTAGCTATTTATAAATGTCCATTGTGTAACTTTCGTATGTATAATGTGATTTACACACACAACATGAACTATACTCACGTTTATATTCGATTGCTAAAGCGATGCATTGTCTGGAGTTCAAAATACTAACTATGTGGATCAATTGTGTCGAATAATAACATAGACATGCTCAAATTCAATAGAATCTAGATGTCTGATGGATCAATGACCGCTCCTTACGCGAATTGCAAATATCATGATCCCATCCTAATATTTGGATACAATTTATATCTTTAATCAATGTCTAGAGCAGTCTTTTATGTGTAGTTTCACTCTCCATCGGTGGTCTCTCACACATGCTCACACACTCTCTCCCGAGGTGTCTTTCTCGCACACATGCTATAGATATAACCCTCCCTCCCTCTCGTAACCATTTACAACTGTTTTCACTAACCTTTATCACAAGCACTCTTCCTCTCGCAAACATACACACGCACAATCCTCATCGACCCTTTCTATATACATGGACCTACCTATGTGTCTCATGTACGCACATTATCTTTATGCCTGTCTCTCACGCATTATCTCACACCTCTCATCCTAATCGACGAGTATGAATCTAGCAGAGCATTCTGTAGGGTGCCCCTTAAAGTTAGGTTGGATGAATAGTAATATCAGAGATAAAGGGGTTACCTTAGTCCGAGAACCTAGGGTTACAAATCCTAGCCGGCTTTGTCAGTGGACACAGAGTCCTTCACAATTATGCTATCTTTGTCTTGTACGACTAGTCATCCATGGGTCTTCCTAAATGTGTCATGGGTCGACCAATGTGGCGCAGGACGGAACCGAACGAAGGGCCTCACCTCGACCCACCGGACCTCACGCGGTGACACACCCTCTGCCCCCACGTCTCATTATCTTCTCACACCCACACAGACCAACACAAACACCACACACACAGAAAATTTCTCTTGGTGCCTCTATTCCCTCCCCCCTTGCATATACACACTCAAGGGAATGGAATCTCTTGTCGTGACGTCACATTCGTCTCTCTCTCTCTAGACCACTCTCATT
>NC_041389.1:124804264-124833802 GCF_002162155.2 Triticum dicoccoides
CTATCCATGCCTCTCTCGAATACGTAATACACACACATACCTCTCTAGGCCCCGCCAAATGCATGAAGTACACATTCACACATGTACATCACATACCCCATTGATCTAAAAGGCCCTCTCTTCACGTTTATTTCGCATACAACATTCCTTTTGAATAAAGTGTGTCCAAAAAATTATTTTAGAGTTTCTACATATATACAACATTACAAAGTTATATGGAGGAGTACAAACGCTAATTTGCATTGCATGGTGCCCACAATGATATTTATTCCGCACTGTGAATTTGTATATTTTTATACTATATAAAAAGTTAGTCATAATAAAGAGAAACGAAGAGCATCTCTCTCTCCATCGCATACCCCCCCACCTTGTACGCCCCTTTCACGTATGCACACAAAACTATCTCCAGGTCCTCTAAAAGTAAGCCCCCAGAAAATTCACGCGTGTTTCATCTTTCTCTCGCGATATATGCAATGACGATCATCGTATTTGAAGTGAAAGCACGATACATACATTGGACTTCATAATCCACTCATTACGGTCACCGTTTACGTTTAGTGGTTATTATACAGTCACGGGCTCACCGTACAACTTTGTATTTGCTCATGACATGACTAGTTGACCAGTTAAACGCTCCACGTGGCACCTCCAGTGTTGCACCACATTATCTTACTACCATCGTGCCCACCTGTCGGCTTGTATCTACTCTACATCAACACTATTATAAAATACATAAAATATAAAATACACTCTTATAAAAAAACAGAGTTGGTGATGATGGTGTGCCTGCCATCCTGCAATATAGGCCGTCCGATTTATATCTGACGGATAGGAAAGAAACTATGGCAATTTTACAAAAAGGTACCCACACACCTCTCCACATTTGCAAATAAGGCCTTCCATCGTTCATCCTTTTCTCTCACAAGATAAACAAGTCATACAAATGCATCTTGATGTTACGTGCAACGCATGAGCATCTTGCTAGTAAGAATGAAAACAAATGACAAAAAGTTATTTTGACAGTGGTTCGAAGTCATGACCGCGGGCATAGTGGACAAGGTCGCCTTGTATTGGTATGCTGAGCCATCTGTTTTAACACACAAGAGCTGGTGTGGTGATTATACACACACGCACGCATGCACACAAACTCCATCCACGCAACACTCACACAAACACATGCACCCACGCATGCATGCACACACCAGTACACCACACGACCAACACACACTCTCACGCTCAAGTGCTCAACCTACACGTGTATGCGCACACATCAGGCCCTGACAGACACACACACAACCAGGTGATTCCCGCGCATGGGTTGGAGCCTTGTCGCGCCTACATAAATTTGTGTTTATCTGACCTTTTCCCTATGCGAACTGGCAGGTGGGACCCACAAGGAACATGGTCAATTTAACTAGTGAACATGGCGCCACGCAGACTCTTTGGCCGGTCAACAGAGTGCAATCCGATGCTGAACTGTGAGCAAGTGACTGGATAATCACCGCAAAACCTATATAGTGACCGTAATCAGCTTATTCTGAAGTTCGGTGAACGTATTACGCTTTTCTATCTGTAGGCCCTCCAAAACTACATCTATACACGTTCTCGAATGTTACATCTAACAACTATGCAATACAGCACTACTACTACACTCTAACACAATAAATCATATGTGTTTTTAGTTTTACTAGATATCATATTTTACTTATAATTATTCAGTTTGCATACATTAAAATTGCTTTTGAAATGTATGGTCAGTATCATCTACCGCGCGGGAAAAATCCCGCCCTTTCCTGTTTAATTGGGTTTGTATCGATGGATCGTATGAAACAACAAAACTATAGTACTATATAGTACAAGTGGCAGTTCACTGGGCCGTCGTGTCGTCTACTCCTCCGTTGTAAGAGTGGAGCGCTCGCTTTCATAAATCTTCTAGTCCCTTTCGCCGACATGTGGGACATCAAGCTACCGGGTCCACGTGCCATACCGGAATACAGTGCAGAGCAGCCGGGGTGAAGCACCCTAGTCATGGCGCCGGTGTAGTAATGAGCAATGAGGCGTCAAATCACAAAGCTACACCTTTCCCGCAGTTAAGTTGGAGGGACGAACTAATAATGCTAAAAAAAGAAGTTGGAGGGACGAAGCAACCATCATTTCACTCGTTGCTGAATCCGCTTCTCCCTCATCTTCTTCAACTTAACCACGTGTTGCTTCTGCCGTTGTTCTGCCTCATGTGGGACGCTGATCAGCATGGTAAAGCACTGACACGTGGGACCGCATGTTAGCAAACCGCCAGGACAACGTCCTCCGAAAATAAGAAACCTCCCCCGCCATCCACGCGACAAAATCACCTCCTTTTTACTCTTTGATTCTATAAATTTTTAGATCAATATAATTGAGATTTGTATAGATAGCACACAGGAGCAAAACCAAGTGGTATGGTTAAGGGCATCCACAATGTGTAGCCAAATGTGAAAATAGCTTTTGGCATCCTGGGAACCATTGTGGATGGTGTTGCCAAAGCCAAAAAGATGGAACCGAAGCTCCCTGATTGATTGATTAAAGGAATAGAAAAATGCAATGTCTCTCCTCTTTCTCCCATGCTTGGACGCAAGTAGTATAGTATAGAGCACAAAGTCTACTCCCCTATCCCTTCTATCACAAATCACAAAGCAGTGAGGCGTCAAATCACAAAGCACGGATGAAGCAACCATCATTTCACTCTTCGCTGACTCCGCTTCTCAATTGTCTTCTTCGAGAAACCATCTCACTGCACTAGTACTCCTAGTAGTAGTACTAGTAAAGGACTTCCTGGATGCAAATAAGGCGGTTGTCTCGGCTTGCAGGCGGCACTTGTGAATGACTTACCGTGTTCTCCCTCAATGGTGTTCTCCGTCGAACGCACTTTGCCAAACCACACACAAAAAATCGTCGACGTCACCACAATGGGCAAGGAATTCAAATATAGTTACTACCTCCATTTTTTTGTACACAAGGCCAGTATATCAAAATTACAATTTGCAAAGGGACACTAACACTAATCGAGGAAAAATTGATGGGGTTAGCAACCAAGGACATTAATATCCCCTGCATGCATGCGGAAGTGAGAAGGTTCGTTTGCATGGCGCTGCATTAATCAAGCGATGAGGAGTGAGATGGTTAGCTCTTTGGTCTTTCGAGAAAAAAATACGCATTAATTGACACGTGAAACGAGGATTTGTATCAAAGGAAAACCCCGCCTTTCTTTTTTAACACTAGTACTCCTAGTACGTACATACTTATCCTGTTTGGGTCTAGGCCTTGCATTACCAAACTTTGCCACACATTTTCTCCAACCTTGCCTAAAGTTTTCAAAATGAGAAGGAGGTACACTTGTGCACGGCTGTCACGATCGCACAGCACCCTCACACGGTCGCTCCTGCATGCCGCGTTCGCACCGCACCCTCACACAGTCGCTCCTACACGTTGCAAACCCAACCAAGGGAACGCACCCTCACTAACACGTGTTGTCGCATGTGAACAAACCAAACTCAGCCATCCTATCGCTGACACATAATTTTCGTTCATAGAGTATGTTTATCCAACCGCATGTTGGGGAGTATCCGTACGGCCCGTGCGGTGGTCTGTTGGGGAAGAAGAAGAGGTGAGGAAGAAGGAAAGAAGGGTTAGGAGACGTAGGATATTCATCCAACCGCCTGAAATGGTAGACTGACCCAAGTCAGGCAACTTGCATAACAAATAGTATGTTTTTACACAGCAAAAGATCCATAAAAACAACAACATAAAGAAAAAACTATCACTGCTCACGGAAAGAGACGGCCTCATCGTCTTTGGCTGCCGACACGAACCAGCTGTCGCTACCGACTTGTGTCTCCGCACCGTGGTTGTCCTCGGCCTCCAGCTACTCGTTCAGGCGGAGCGTGAGGGAGCTCTGCACGGATGATAGCACAGCCCGGTTCAAGTCGAGGACGTCCGGTTCCGCCTGCAAGAGGGTCTCGATGGCAGCGGCATCCGTGCGCTCCGCGTCGACTAGAGCCTCCGCCGCCCGGTTCAAGTCCAGGACTTCAGGTTCCGCCTGCAGGAGGGCGTCGATGAGAGCGGCATCCGCGTGCTCTAAGTCGAGTCGAGCCTCTCCCGCCCGGTTCATGTCCAGGACGTCCGGTTCCGCCTGCAGGAGGGCCTCGATGGTAGCAGCATCCGCGTGCTCCGCCTCAAGTTGAGCCTCCGCCGCCCGGTTCACATCCATGACATCCGGTTCCGCCTGCAGGAGAGCCTCGATGGCAGCGGCATGCGCACGCTCCGCGTCGAGTTGAGCCTTTGGCTCCCGGTCCTCCTTTAGTATCGCCATGTTGAACTGCTGGTCCGCCTGCACCATGGGGGACTCGTTCGCCGGCACGAAGTCGACGTCCATCGTCTCATACCCATCGGGGGCCTTCTGCACCGCGACCTTCGCAGTGAACATTGGATCAGCTTCCTCCTCGTCGTAGCTTGGCTCCAGAGAACTTGGGGATTGGCCCGCCGCAAAGCGAGCTTGGGAACGGAGGTATGTGGCGCCGACCTCTGCCACGATTTCTGCGCGGCGCTCCGGCGTCAGCATCTTGTAGTAAGTGATCTTGCGGCACACCATGGCTTTCCGGCGAACTAGGGGACGCTTGATGCGGGTTAGGGGATCGAAAGGTGGGGGAATGGGCTGGAGATTTTTGGTGTGGTTTTAGGGCAGCGGCTGGCGTAGTCCGAGCAGCGCAGGTTCTGGTGTGAATAGTGGTTCCGGTGACGACCGGTCAATCGGTTTTGACTGTACATCGCTTTTGTCACATTCGGGTTGCAGCCCGGCATGCTGGACCCTCCACGTCGCCACCGAATGGAACGCGCTTCGTCTTGCGTTTTCGCTCGCTTGTGGGGCCACAGTTGAGAGCAAACCAACGTCCCTCCCCCTCCCCCGCCCGTGTCATTTATTATACCACCAGTCCCTTCATTTTATGCGGAGTAAATAAAAACAGAGGGTGTATACTATGGATGAGGATCCCATGACGTGGCTGAACCCATTGAGTAACTAACATGCGGGGCCTAGCAAGCTTGGGGTCCGCCAGTAAGTGACCGAAAGGGAGGGTAAGGCAGGGATACCTACGTCATTGGATCCACTTCCACTATACTACTTTGACCAAATGTTAGAGTAATAATATATGACATGCAACTTACACAAATGTTAGAGTAATAATATATGACAAGAAATTTACACAAAGCATACAGGGTCTAATGCGTTTTTCGAGGCTAACTTTGACCAAATGTTAGAGTAATAATATATGACATGCAACTTACACAAAGCATACGGTCAATTTCGTATCTGAATTCGGATTTATTGGTCCCCGTTGTGTTTCATGCCAAATTTTGACCATAGATTAAACTAAAAAAATGTTCACGCATGTCACCAAACATTATATTTTGAAAACTATGTTCAAATACGAATCCAATGAGATAATTTTTCTTGACATGCATTAACATTTTTTTAGTTAAATCGTTAGTCAAAATTTGACACAAACTACAAAGGGGGCCTATAAACTAGGACGGAGGTAGTAGGCGCGGTGCATTAACTTCTACCTCATTTCTTGTTTTTGACATATCAACCAATAAGACATGAGGGTGTGCATGCTTTTAATGACCTGAGACTATCAAACATGACATGCAGTGGTTAGTTCATTGCATGAAATACTATTAATTAGCAAATAAACATTAATGTCTCTTGTTTTCCCCTCCTCCATGGTCACGGTGCACAACCTAAGATGACTTACTCACCTATGTGAAAGGAGTACTATTAATCTTGTCAATAGTCAAATTGGAAACCATCTCGAGTACAAATCTAGGAGTACGTACGAATCTAATAATATTGATTGGGCGTTGTTGAATGTTGATACCTTTTTATCATAGTAGAGATACTTTGACTACACATAAAACTTATATGTAAAGTAGAAAGGATAGGAGGGAGTATATTGTACGTTCAAAAATGAAACGAACATTGAATACCCTTTATATATGATTTGCGGATGCTATGATCACCGGTTCAAAATTTTGAATCCGCCTTAGGTATCACGTGCCCCCACTCGTTCCCTCTCGATTTCATCTCGGGGTCCGGAGATCTATTGAAATAGGACTAGGGTGGGTACATGCGAATGATACTCGGCGGAATGTTCAAATGAGGCATGCAGGAGGATGGACTCGACTGGAGGGCGACATGATCGATGGAGAAGAGGGTTGGAGAGGAATGAGAAATAAGCAAACGCCACATGAACGACTCAAATAAACAATAAGTTGTCTCGCTTGGCCTACATAGTGAAAGGCCTAATGCACAACGCGGAGCTCTGACGCTCGAATATGGCCGGGAAAACAGGGAAACCGACATGTAGGGCACACCCGTCGGGACAACGTAGCGCAGACTAGTCCAATCGAGGAGCTGGCCCACGACCTCCTCGCCAGCGACAACCGTTCATGTGGGTCGTTGGGGCCAACAACGGGGCGCAGCTCCAGCACCGCCTCTGGACACGGCGACCGCGGTGAGCACACGCTCATATCTTTGATAGACACGGTCGGTTTCAGTGTGCCGAGGGTGGCGTTAGTGTTGTGGCACGACCAACAGTATGTTTGGTTTGTGCCCAAGGTTGCCCCATCAAAGCATTGGGTAGCCAAAATTTTGGTGAGGTATTGGTTGCCCATGAGTTGGCCGACATTGGCAAGAAAAATGA
This sequence comes from Triticum dicoccoides, assembly GCF_002162155.2. Taxonomy (NCBI): domain Eukaryota; kingdom Viridiplantae; phylum Streptophyta; class Magnoliopsida; order Poales; family Poaceae; genus Triticum; species Triticum dicoccoides. The sequence goes on from NC_041389.1 coordinate 124,811,002, forward strand.
ACTAGAGTTGGCTAAAGTTCATTGGCATGCCAAAGAAATGGCAACCATCCAAACAAAGACCAATCTTTGGGTCATGACCAAAATTTTGGTAAGGTGCACTTTGGCCACAATCCAAACACACCCCAACACCCGGCTCGTCGAGGATGCACGGGGCGCTGCGACACGTCCGCGGAGTGGTGTAGCGCGGCCAACTGCATCCTCTAGACCTGAGACCATGCCGGGTCGTCTTGCTTTTTCAATGACATGCGGGGATCCCATTTGAGCAAAGGGCATCTCCAACGTTGCCATGACCGCAGCTGACTACCCTGGCACACCAAAGCCCTCGTCCCTCGCACCGTCGCGCGGTGTGTTCCCAGCCGGCGCCAGCTGCCCGCATTCATGACGTCCATTCGTATGTTGTCATTAAGAGGCTCGGTTCCCGAGGAACCAACTCCGGCGACTTAATGACGCACCCGGACGCTTGGCCTCACCGGAATGCGCTACTTAAAGCGGCAACGCCCGGCTAACCTCCACACCTTAGCGCATCATCCTCCTACTTGGCACCACATCCACCATGACCGCAAGTGCGAACGCTCTGCGGGAGAGCTTGTCTTCGGGGATGAAGCTCGAGGTCGCCGCCCTCGCTCAAGTCCCCTCTCGCGATGCAATAGCGGCGTAGCCGGACGCGGACGCGACCGCACAAGAGGTGGCCAAGCTGGCGGCCGACGACGGGAGCACCGTCAGCCACGCATCCTACTTGCCATCGTCCAACGTCCTGCACCGCCGAGGTCGGGGAATCCTCCGAGGATGAGTAGGGCATGGGAGGCGGCAGGGCATGGTTTGCCAACTGGCCGGTCCATATCCCGTGTTCTACTCTTCCTCACCGGAGACCGCACCTTCACTTCACGGGTCTTGAACCCCGCCCCCGTACATAGAGATCGCAGATGGAGGACGTCGGTCGCCACCATGGAATAGGTTTAGGGTCGGGTTTCTTTTATTTTTCTGTCCTATAAAAGTTCAAAATGTAATGAAAATCTGTCGTTTTTGCATTAATCTCGGCGGTGTATATGAACTTTCACAATAATATACATATTGTAGGAGTACAAGCAAGATGCCCGTGCATTGCACGGAAGATCAAGATCTTGTGGGAGAAAAGGATGAACGAGGGAAAGCCTTATCTGCAAATGTGGAGAGGAGTGCGGGTAAATTGTCTGTCACACCCTAGCTAGTCATGCATTAGAGTGTTGCATCATGTTTATTTTTGCATCAGAAACCTAAAATAGGGATGACAGAACCCCCAGTCCCCTCTGAAACCAATTAGGGTTTACTAAAAACTTTTTCAATGAACCTGAAATGCCCTTCTAAAATGGCCACCATTTTTGTCTTGGTTCAGAACCTCTGCCAAAAGTGATGCACATTTTCCTAGGTCATCTTAGGGTCTTTGAATTAAATCATAGATATTTGAGTTTGGGCATTTAAAATTATATAAAATATTCAGATGCTCAAATATCCCCAAACTAAAATGTTTCATGTTGGAAATAATCCAACTGTGGACCAGGAGTAGTTTGGTGATTTTAGGAGTTGCCTAAGTATTTTTAATAAATCAACAAAGTTGCAGAAGTATTAAAAAACAGAAAACAGAAAGAAAATAGCAAAACTTACCTGGCGCCCAGCACCCGGCCCACCTGCCGGCCCAGCCCAGCGCCGCTCCAGCGAGCTGCTTGCCGGCCAGGCAGGCAGGCAGGTGCCCGACGGCGACCGCAGCGCGCGCCACGCACCTGCTCGCCGCCTCGCCGCTCCACTCGCCGGGTGACGTCGTGGATCGCTCCCCCTCTCTCCCCCGAACCCCCCAGACACCCCCTCTCCTCTCCAGCTCCTCCCCCTCGCGCGCCCCAGCCATGGCCGACGCTACCGCCGCCGTGCCTGTGTCGTAGCCGCGCTCCCCGCCGCCCGTGCGTCCTCTCGTCGTGTCCAGGAGCTCCGCCGCTGTCCACTTCATCGAGCAAGCCGAGCCCCGAGCGCTCGCAACGCCCGAGTCCATCGCACCGACCTCGCCCGAGTCCGCCGTCGCCGGAGATCCCCTTCAACGCCGTCGTCGCTCCGGTCCATCCCCGGCCGCACCAAGGGCTTCGTCGCACTCACTGTGAGCTTAGCCATCTTCCCCTCCCTTCCGTTCTTGCTCCCGAGCCGTGTAGAGACCTCCCGGAGCTCAACCGCACCCACCGCTGTGGAGCTCGTCGCCGACGTGCTCCCGGTCATCCTCCGGCCACTCCACGGTGTCCATCATGCTCACCGCGTCACGTAGCACCTAACTAGCTACTCCCCGCACCTCACCGATCCCCCTAGCGACAAGTTCGACTTTGGCCGAACTCCGGTGGCCGCCAAAGTCATCGCTGGCGCCAACTCCGGCCACCCCGACCCCAACGGACTCCACCAAGAGCTGCGGCTCGACCGCAGCTCCTCTCCGGTGGCCTCCGCGGCTCGTTTGGTTGCCGGAACGGCAAAAATCACTTCCGCCGCCGCGTCGGGCTCGCCGGCGGCTAAACGCCGGTGCAGCCGACCCGGGTTTGACCATTGGTGGGCCCTGGTTGACTCCCCTGAGTCAATGACAGGTGGGGCCCAGCCCTGTTAACTAATTAGGATTAGTTTAAATTAATTTTAGTTTAATTAATCACACTGACACGCGGGACCCACTGTCAGGTTTGACCCGGACGTGTCCCGTTGACCTGCTGATGTCACACTGACGTCAGGCTGACGCAATAATTGATTTTCTGGATTTAATCTAATATAGGAAATTCCAGAATATAGTTTAAACTTTAAAAAATTCATAACTTTTATTCTGTAACTCCAAATCAGACAAATTATATATGAAAAATGATCAGAAAAATCCAATCTATCCATCTGTACTATTTTCATGCATGATTAAACAAGTTAACCTGATGTTTAATGCAGAACAAGGAAAAACACTTTAAAGGGCCATGTTTGGGTCTAAAATTTGAATCTTTGATTCAAATTGGTTCAAACCCTTCTGGTCCTAGTTGCATTAGCCCAACTCACTCATATTGCCATGTTTCATGCATGCATCATATTGTTGCACATTGTTTGGTGATGGTTGTGTATCGGTGTTCTTTGCGGCAGGTTCTGCCTCTGAGGAGTACCGTGATTACCCTAACGAAGAACCGTATCAGTGCATCGAATCATTAGGCAAGCAACCAACCATTTGATCATATCGATACAATCCCATGTTCTCGCTCCTGCTCTCTTTTATTGCATTAAGACAACGCGTTTCAAACTGCTGTGTGCTACGGTAGTTGAACCCATTTCCTCTACATGACCTGTCATTGCCACAGTAACTAGATGAAACCCACTAGCATGTGTAGGAGTTGATTGAGCCATATGTATGTGTTGTTCCTACCTTGCTATGCCTGCTATGCTTAGAGTCGTGTTAGGTCTGGTTCATCTGGGTGATGGGCTAGAGTGAAATGGTTATGTCGGTAATGAGAATTGTGTGGTAAACACGATTTGGTAAAGGTATCGATGAGAGGCCATGTAGGAGTACATGGTGGGTTGTTTCATTGAAACCGACCTTAAGCACTAAGATCTGTATGTGTGATTTAAGATACAGCTACTACCATGCATTGGGCCCTGAAATATGACCCCGCTCGACTTCTTATCCACCCTAGTTCTCTGTCCAGGAGTTGCAAGTAGTTTCTGGTGTTTGTAGCCTACTGGAGGCCGTGGACAGCGCTGACCATAGGGGTGGGCTGTGATGCGGTAGGTACGTGGCACGGTGTACCGAATACCCGTTAGGTATCTCGGGAACCCTGTTCACATCGTTCGGGGCCGTATGGGAAACCTCGGCCGGACTCCCTGCGGATGGAACCTGGATAGGCGATAAACCTGGACTAGAGACTTAGGTGTTTAGGTAGGTCGTGGTCTACACCCACGTCGGCTTTCGCTTGAAGTCTACCGAGCACATGTCGTGTGCAGACGCTAAGTGGTGGAAACATGTATGAAGAAGTACACCCCTGCAGGGTTATCATGATCTATTCGAATAGCCGCGTCCGCGGTAAAGGACTACTTGGTTGCCTATACAGTTCATAGACAAGTAAATGTAAACTACTAAAAGCCTCAAGATAAGTGTGAGTGCCGAGGATGGCTCTTCCGTAGGAAGAGGGAGGTGGATCCTCGGTGGTGTATTGAAGTGGTGAGTAGTGGACTCGTGTACGCAAAACCATTTCAAGTTGGAGTCTCGTAGGTTAGCCTAGCCAAGAGTCAAAGCTGGCTTGCTGCAACAACTCCACCAACCCTTCTTGATAATATGCATGTATGTAGGATCTGATGTAAGTCTTGCTGAGTACCTTTGTACTCATGTTGCTATAATTTACATTTTTACAGAAGACGCTGCAACCCCTTCTGATGGGTTCTACGTAGACGTTGACATTAATGAGTAGGCTAAGGCCCAGGTGGTGATCCTGAGCTTGTGAAGGACCACGTAGTATAGCTAGGCTTTCCAAGCCTCTTTTATTTTACTAGTTGTCTGTACTCAGACAAGTTACTTCCGCTGCTGGTTTGTATGACTGTATGACTTGAATGCTGGGTCGTGTGACCCGTACCTGTGTGTATGATTATGTATGGCTCCCTGAGCCTTAAATAAAGTACTTGTGTCGTAGAGTCATGTTGTGATGCCATGTTGTATTTGCACATATCGAGCATACTGTGTGTATGCTATTGAAATGCTTGGTATGTGTGGGATCTGACTATCTAGTTGTTTATCTTTAGTAGCCTCTCTTATCGGGAAATGTCTCCTAGTGTTACCACTGAGCCATGGTAGCTTGCTACTGCTCTGGAACACTTAGGCTGGCCGGCATGTGTCCTTCTTTGTTCCGGTGTCTGTCCCTTCGGGGAAATGTCACGCATTGAGTACCGGAGTCCTGTTAGCCCGCTACAGCCCGGTTTACCGGAGTCCTGCTAGCCCAGTGCTACAGCCCGGACCCTCTTGCTGATGACCGACACGTTCGAAGCTGGGTCATGGATGCCTGTCCCTGTAAGTCTGTGCCACTTTGGGTTTACAACTAGTCATGTCAGCCCGGGCTCCTTAACATATGGATGCTAGCGACGCTATCATATACGTGAGCCAAAAGGCGCAAACGGTCCCGGGCAAAGGTAAGATGACACCCGTGGGGATACCGTGCGTGAGGCCGCAAAGTGATATGAGGTGTTACAGGCTAGATCGATGTGTCATCGAGTCGGGGTCCTGACAGCGTTGGTATCAGAGCCGGACTGCGTGTAGGTTCTCCAAGCCAAACTGGTCGATGTCGAGTCTAGAAATTCTTTAGTTATATGTAGGGGAATTGTTTGTGGGTTGGAACGTAAGGCTCTTTTTACTCCTTTATCTTATGACATTCTGATCTGAGTCAGACTATTCTTCCACCGGGGGTTAAGGAATTAGGATCTTTTCTCTCTATCAGGTTCACGTGTTACTAATCAGTAGTACCTTATAGGTTTGATGAATACAAGCCTAGTTCAGTTCTACTACCACATTATGTTGCTAGGATGGACTCAGAACTTGATATGATGATGTTGAGTGTGTATGAAATCCTTTGTCAAATGTCTCAAAATCCTTCTTGAGCATTTACAGCTGTTATGCTGCCGAAATTTTGCTAGAAATTCTAATGCCTTTGCATTATGGTTGTGCTTTCAGATGGCCACTCGCGACCTCAATCAAGTGGTTCACCTGACTCGATGCCTAGATGTACCCGGCCATACTGCCATGTTGGTCAGGGTAATGACTGAGGCTGGATACCGTTGGTATCCTGAGTACACGGTCGAAGAGCAATTTCGGGACTTTAATCAAAGCCAATATCTCTGCACTGTCAGGATATTTCCATCTTATCCTGGATCCACCGAGCCCCTTCACTGCTCCTATGGACTCGGGGTTACTATTGAGATGGCTGTGCAGGACGCCGCCTACTCTATGATGACCATCATGCGAGTCAGGTCTGGCCTATTTCGGGACTCTGATTTCCGGTATATACCAGGATCACTTCCGGGAGCACAAGGGTATCTCCAGGCTATCTATGCTGACCCCACTCAGGAGGATTCAGGGACTCGCACCACTGCTGAGATGCTCGAGGATAAGGACCGTGAAAATCGGGCCTTGAGGCTAGAGCTTTTTAATACCCGTGCTGACCATTGGGCCACGTTGACTCGGTTTGCACCGGCGGTGCAAGCTGGATATTCGGATATGCGTGATCTCTATCCTGTGAGATCTGCTCTGCCAGACGTGATGGGTTGGCGTGATGTAGGAGGCATCACCCCACCTCGCGGTCCCCGCAGGCCACCGTCTGTTGGTCCAAGACCCCATCCTAGCCCCTATGGTCCACAAGCTCCGCGAGATCGTCTGTTCCCGGATGATCATGTTGAGCTTCCAGGCTATGGAGGTAATTTCTACGAGGACTACTACGGATCGGTCTGAGTTAGTGGTAGTATCACTAGTTTGTACTAGCTGTGTCGTCTATCGTCCTGCATGACTCGTGGGATATGACCTAGTTTGTACCACTTCCGGAGGTGTAGAAAAATAATGTATAGGAGCTTGGGATGCCTCCGATGTGATGTAATCTTCCTTTCACCGTAATAGTACCTTGTTTGGTTTTGTACTAAACCTTGTATGGTGTGTATGACGATGGAATAAAGAAGCAGTTTCTGTATCTACCGTGTCATACGGATGATCATCTTGCATTCCGAGTTATTCCTTACATTCTGTATCCTATGTCGGAATCTTATCATTCTGACTAAATCATTGTCTTGTTTACCTAGGATGGTCAACACGCGCACTAACCCTGCTCCTCAAGAGCAGGCCGAAGGCAGTGAAGTCAGGAATGCAAATCTGCCTCATCCTCCTTCCCTAGCCGAGGTTATGATGGAAGTTGAGAGAAATAAACGGGAGACCAACCGTTTGTTGGAGCGTATTGAACAGAACACAGCACACCATCAGAGGACTAACGTGGTGTCGCTCAGTGATTTCATTAAGTTACATCCACCCACGTTCCACCACTCTATCGAGCCTCTCGACGCTGATGACTGGCTTCGCAGTATTTCTCACAAACTGCGTTCTGCGCTAGTAGCTGAGGCTGACAAGGTCACCTTTGCTGCATATCATCTTGAAGGCCCCGCCAGTCTATGGTGGGAGAATTATGGAGCTATGCGCCCAGCGGGCCATGTCACTTCTTGGGCTGAATTCAGCGAGGCTTTCCGTGAACATCACATTCCGGAGGGTCTCATGGACCATAAACGTGAGGAATTTTGCAATTTCACCCAAGGCCGACTCTCTGTGGATGCTTATAGCAGGGAGTTTGGTAACCTTGCACGATATGCCACTGAGGAAGTTTCTACCGATGCCAAGAAGCAAGCAAGGTTCCGTAAGGGGCTTAGTCCTGAGCTTCGCCGCGACCTCCGTCTGCATGAGTGCACATCCTTTCAGAAACTTGTTAACAAGGCCATCAGTGCTGAGACTGGTCAGACTGATTATGACGCAACACGCAAGCATGGCCGTGACGTGGGTTCCTCATCCGGTGCTGGTCCTCAGAAGCGCCGCGTGTGGGTGCCCAACACTGCCCTGCCACCCAGGTTCACACCGAGGCCATCCTTCCAGGCGCCTCGCCCCGTTCAACAGTCTGCACCAGCCAAGCCCTATGGTGGTCCAACCAACAATGCTCCTCCACGTACCAGTTCCGTAACTTGTTTCAAGTGTGGGGAATCTGGTCACTATATGCGTGAGTGTCCCCAGACCAACCCCAACCAATCTGCTAAAGCTGTTGGCCGTGGCAAGCCGACAGGGAAAGTGTTCCACGCCAAGCCGGCCACCGCTGCACGTGGCCATGTCAACTGTATCTCTGCCGAGGAAGCTTAAGAGGATCCCAACGTCGTTCTTGGTACGCTTCTTGTTAATTGCCACCCGGCATCTGTTCTTTTCGATACAGGAGCCTCTCATTCTTTTATATCCGAAAATTATGCTCGTTTGCATAACATCGCATTCTGTGACATGCCAACCTCTATGGTAATTCAAACTCCGGGATCCAAATGGCAAACTTCTAGAGTAAGCCATGGAAATGAAATCCAAGTCGACAGACTTGTTTTCCTCGCATCTTTGATAGCCCTTAAATCTTCAGATATTAATATCATTCTGGGTATGGACTGGATGTCAGTTCATCATGCCCAAATTGATTGCTTCTCTAGGACTGTTCAACTTACCCATCCTTCGGGGAAGATAGTCAATGTCTTGACCCGAATAGCCAAGCGACAGTTATATTCTCTTAACGCCAGCCCTTTGCCAGACCTTGAGGACGTCCCGGTAGTCCGTGACTTTCCGGATGTCTTCCCAGAGGAATTGCCAGGTGTTCCACCCGACAGGGATGTTGAGTTCGTAATAGACCTCATTCCAGGAACCGTCCCGATTGATAGAAGACCTTATAAGATGGCACCACTAGAACTAGCCGAGCTTAAGAAACAACTCGATGAGTCCTTGAAAAAGGGTTTCATCCGACCTAGTTCATCTCCGTGGGCTTGCCCCGTCCTCTTCGTCAAGAAGAAGGATGGTACGGACCGGATGGTTGTAGATTATCGACCTGTCAATTTGGTCACAATCAAGAACAAATATCCGCTCCCCAGGATCACCGACCTGTATGATCAGCTCGCTGGATCCTCAGTCTTCTCCAAAATGGATTTGAGGTTGGGCTACCATCAAATCAAAATCAGGAACGGGGACATTCCTAAAACGGCCTTTGTTACTCGTTATGGCCAATACGAGTACACCGTCATGTCCTTCGGTTTAACCAACGCTCCAGCCACTTTTTCTCGGTTAATGAACTCAATCTTCATGGAGTATTTGGATAAATTCGTCGTGGTTTACCTCGATGATATACTCATCTACTCCAAGAACGAGGAAGAACATGCCGAACATCTAAGGCTAGTGTTGACGAAACTTCGAGAGCATCGTCTTTATGCCAAATTCTCTAAATGTGAATTTTGGTTGTCAGAAGTGACCTATCTGGGTCATGTAATATCTGGTAAAGGTATTGCTGTTAACCCTGAGCGAGTTCAAGCCGTCCTTAATTGGACTCCACCCGAATCGGTCAAGCAAGTTCGGAGTTTCCTTGGCCTAGCGAGCTATTGTCGTTGCTTTGTCGAGAACTTCTCCAAAGTTGCTAAACCTCTAACCGAACTCCTTAAGAAGGATAAAAAGTTTGAATGGACTCCACAATGTGAGCACGGCTTTCAGGAACTGAAAAGACGCCTGACTTCTGCTCCCGTTCTGGTACCGCCAGACTTCTCTAAGGACTTTGTTATCTACTGCGACGCCTCGCGACAAGGACTAGGCTGTATTCTCATGCAAGATCGACATGTAATTGCTTACGCCTCACGGCAATTGCACCCACATGAGGAGAATTATCCTACTCATGATCTAGAGCTTGCAGCTGTAGTCTATGCACTTAAAACCTGGCGACATTACCTCCTCGGTAATCGTTGCGAAATATTCACTGATCACCAAAGTCTGAAGTACATCTTCACCCAACCGGATTTGAATCTCAGGCAAAGACGTTGGGTCGAGTTGATCACAGATTTCGACTTAGGAATAACTTACACCCCAGGGAAAGCCAACGTCATGGCTGATGCGCTAAGTCGTAAATCTTATTGTAACAACCTGATGTTACAACAAAGTCAACCGCTTCTCCATGAGGAATTTCGGAAGCTTAACCTTCACATTGTTCCTCAAGGATTTCTTTCCACCTTGGTGGCGAAACCTACTCTTACGGATCAAATCATCGCTGCCCAGAAGCGAGATAAGGGAATAGCTAAGATCAAGGAGAACATTGCTAGCGGAGGTGCTAGTTGTTTCTCCACAAATGATCATGGTGTTGTGTACTTTGAGAACCGTTTAGTGGTTCCCAAGAACCAGCATCTACGGCAGTTGATCCTTAAGGAGGCTCATGAATCTCCTCTCACCATTCATCCCGGTAGTACCAAGATGTATCAGGACCTACGCCAGAGGTTCTGGTGGACTAGTATGAAGAGAGAAATTGCTCAGTATATTGCTAATTGCGACGTCTGTCGTCGTGTAAAAGCAGAGCATCAACGGCCTGCTGGCACCCTTCAACCCCTAGCTATTCCTGAATGGAAATGGGATAAAATTGGTATGGATTTCATTACCGGTTTTCCCAGGACCAAGAGAGGGAATAATGCTATCTTTGTCGTTGTCGATCGTCTTTCCAAAGTGGCCCATTTCTTACCTGTTCGTGAGAGTATAACCGCTAGTCAGCTGGCAGACTTATACATCTCCCGAATAGAGTCTCTGCATGGTGTTCCTTTGGAAATTAACTCGGATCGAGGAAGTCTTTTCACCTCTCGATTTTGGGAAAGTTTCCAAAACGCTATGGGAACCCGCCTTTCCTTTAGCACCGCTTTTCACCCTCAATCGAGTGGTCAAGTAGAACGCGTCAACCAGATTCTAGAAGACATGCTTCGAGCCTCTGTTATCTCTTTCGGAATGGAGTGGGAGAAATGCCTTCCATTTGCTGAATTTGCTTACAACAACAGCTATCAATCTAGCTTGGGTAAAGCCCCTTTTGAAGTTCTCTATGGACGACGGTGTCGAACACCCCTTAACTGGTCAGAGACCGGGGAAAGACAATTCTTTGGCCCGGATATGATTCAGGAAGCAGAAGAGCAAGTTCGCATCGTTCGTGAAAAGTTGAAAACAGCCCAATCCCGTCAGAAGAGTCAATATGACCGAAAACATAAGGCTATGACTTTCGAGATTGACGAGAAGGCTTACCTTCGGGTTACCCCTCTGAAGGGAACCCATCGTTTCGGTATCAAAGGAAAATTGGCTCCTCGTTACATTGGACCTTTTTGCATTCTCGCCAAACGAGGAGAAGTTGCCTACCAGTTGGAACTACCTCCGCATCTCTCCAGAGTCCACGATGTCTTCCACGTTTCTCAACTCAGGCGTTGCTTCTCGGATCCTATCCGTGGAGTGGACCACGAAATGCTTGATCTCCAAGATAATATTACGTATCGAGAGTACCCCACTCGTATCCTCGATCAGGCCGAGCGTACCACTCGGCGCCATAATATCAAGTTTCTCAAAGTTCAATGGTCGCACCATTTTGAGGATGAAGCAACTTGGGAAAGGGAGGATCGTCTTCGACTCGAGTATCCCGCCCTCTTTCCGGAGGAACCTAAATCTCGGGACGAGATTCTTTTGAGTGGGGGTGAGTTGTCACACCCTAGCTAGTCATGCATTAGAGTGTTGCATCATGTTTATTTTTGCATCAGAAACCTAAAATGGGGATGACAGAACCCCCAGTCCCCTCTGAAACCAATTAGGGTTTACTAAAAACTTTTTCAATGAACCTGAAATGCCCTTCTAAAATGGCCACCATTTTTGTCTTGGTTCAGAACCTCTGCCAAAAGTGATGCACATTTTCCTAGGTCATCTTAGGGTCTTTGAATTAAATCATAGATATTTGAGTTTGGGCATTTAAAATTATATAAAATATTCAGATGCTCAAATATCCCCAAACTAAAATGTTTCATGTTGGAAATAATCCAACTATGGACCAGGAGTAGTTTGGTGATTTTAGGAGTTGCCTAAGTATTTTTAATAAATCAACAAAGTTGCAGAAGTATTAAAAAACAGAAAACAGAAAGAAAATAGCAAAACTTACCTGGCGCCCAGCACCCGGCCCACCTGCCGGCCCAGCCCAGCGCCGCTCCAGCGAGCTGCTTGCCGGCCAGGCAGGCAGGCAGGTGCCCGACGGCGACCGCAGCGCGCGCCACGCACCTGCTCGCCGCCTCGCTGCTCCACTCGCCGGGTGACGTCGTGGATCGCTCCCCCTCTCTCCCCCGAACCCCCCAGACACCCCCTCTCCTCTTCAGCTCCTCCCCCTCGCGCGCCCCAGCCATGGCCGACGCTACCGCCGCCGTGCCTGCGTCGTAGCCGCGCTCCCCGCCGCCTGTGCGTCCTCTCGTCGTGTCCAGGAGCTCCGCCGCTGTCCACTTCATCGAGCAGGCCGAGCCCCGAGCGCTCGCAATGCCCGAGTCCACCGCACCGACCTCGCCCGAGTCCGCCGTCGCCGGAGATCCCCTTCAACGCCGTCGTCGCTCCGGTCCATCCCCGGCTGCACCAAGGGCTTCGTCGCACTCACTGTGAGCTTAGCCATCTTCCCCTCCCTTCCGTTCTTGCTCCCGAGCCATGTAGCGACCTCCCGGAGCTCAACCGCACCCACCGCCGTGGAGCTCGTCGCCGACGTGCTCCCGGTCAACCTCCGGCCACTCCACGGTGTCCATCATGCTCACCGCGTCACGTAGCACCTAACTAGCTACTCCCCGCACCTCACCGATCCCCCTAGCGACAAGTTCGACTTTGGCCGAACTCCGGTGGCCACCAGAGTCGTCGCCGGCGCCAACTCCGGCCACCCCGACCCCAACGGACTCCACCAAGAGCTGCGGCTCGACCTCAGCTCCTCTCCGGTGGCCTCCGCGGCTCGTTTGGTTGCCGGAACGGCAAAAATCACTTCCGCCGCCGCGTCGGGCTCGTCGGCGGCTAAACGCCGGTGCAGCCGACCCGGGTTTGACCACGGGTGGGCCCTGGTTGACTCCCCTGAGTCAATGACAGGTGGGGCCCAGCCCTGTTAACTAATTAGGATTAGTTTAAATTAATTTTAGTTTAATTAATCACACTGACACGCGGGACCCACTGTCAGGTTTGACCCGGATGTGTCCCGTTGACCTGCTGATGTCACACTGACGTCAGGCTGACGCAATAATTGATTTTCTGGATTTAATCTAATATAGGAAATTCCAGAATATAGTTTAAACTTTAAAAAATTCATAACTTTTATTCTGTAACTCCAAATCAGACAAATTATATATGAAAAATGATCAGAAAAATCCAATCTATCCATTTGTACTATTTTCATGCATGATTAAACAAGTTAACCTGATGTTTAATGCAGAACAAGGAAAAACACTTTAAAGGGCCATGTTTGGGTCTAAAATTTGAATCTTTGATTCAAATTGGTTCAAACCCTTCTGGTCCTAGTTGCATTAGCCCAACTCACTCATATTGCCATGTTTCATGCATCCATCATATTGTTGCACATTGTTTGGTGATGGTTGTGTATCGGTGTTCTTTGCGGCAGGTTCTGCCTCTGAGGAGTACCGTGATTACCCTAACGAAGAACCGTATCAGTGCATCGAATCATCAGGCAAGCAACCAACCATTTGATCATATCGATACAATCCCATGTTCTCCCTCCTGCTCTCTTTTATTGCATTAAGACAACACGTTTCAAACTGCTTTGTGCTACGGTAGTTGAACCCATTTCCTCTGCATGACCTGTCATTGCCACAGTAACTAGATGAAACCCACTAGCATGTGTAGGAGTTGATTGAGCCATATGTATGTGTTGTTCCTACCTTGCTATGCCTGCTATGCTTAGAGTCGTGTCAGGTCTGGTTCATCTGGGTGATGGGCTAGAGTGAAATGGTTATGTCGGTAATGAGAATTGTGTGGTAAACACGATTTGGTAAAGGTATCGATGAGAGGCCATGTAGGAGTACATGGTGGGTTGTTTCATTGAAACCGACCTTAAGCACTGAGATCTGTATGTGTGATTTAAGATACAGCTACTACCATGCATTGGGCCCTGAAATATGACCCCGCTCGACTTCTTATCCACCCTAGTTCTCTGTCCAGGAGTTGCAAGTAGTTTCTGGTGTTTGTAGCCTACTGGAGGCCGTGGACAGCGCTGACCATAGGGGTGGGCTGTGATGCGGTAGGTACGTGGCACGGTGTACCGGATACCCGTTAGGTATCTCGGGAACCCTGTTCACATCGTTCGGGGCCGTATGGGAAACCTCGGCCGGACTCCCTGCGGATGGAACCTGGATAGGCGATAAACCTGGACTAGAGACTTAGGTGTTTAGGTAGGTCGTGGTCTACACCCACGTCGGCTTTCGCTTGAAGTCTGCCGAGCACATGTCGTGTGCAGACGCTAAGTGGTGGAAACATGTATGAAGAAGTACACCCCTGCAGGGTTATCATGATCTATTCGAATAGCCGCGTCCGCGGTAAAGGACTACTTGGTTGCCTATACAGTTCATAGACAAGTAAATGTAAACTACTAAAAGCCTCAAGATAAGTGTGAGTGCCGAGGATGGCTCTTCCGTAGGAAGACGGAGGTGGATCCTCGATGGTGTATTGAAGTGGTGAGTAGTGGACTCGTGTACGCAAAACCATTTCAAGTTGGAGTCTCGTAGGTTAGCCTAGCCAAGAGTCAAAGCTGGCTTGCTGCAACAACTCCACCAACCCTTCTTGATAATATGCATGTATGTAGGATCTGATGTAAGCCTTGCTGAGTACCTTTGTACTCATGTTGTTATAATTTACATTTTTACAGAAGACGCTGCAACCCCTTCTGATGGGTTCTACGTAGACGTTGACATCAATGAGTAGGCTAAGGCCCAGGTGGTGATCTTGAGCTTGTGAAGGACCACGTAGTATAGCTAGGCTTTCCAAGCCTCTTTTATTTTACTAGTTGTCTGTACTCAGACAAGTTACTTCCGCTGCTGGTTTGTATGACTGTATGACTTGAATGCTGGGTCGTGTGACCCGTACCTGTGTGTATGATTATGTATGGCTCCCTGAGCCTTAAATAAAGTACTTGTGTCGTAGAGTCATGTTGTGATGCCATGTTGTATTTGCACATATCGAGCATACTATGTGTATGCTATTGAAATGCTTGCTATGTGTGGGATCTGACTATCTAGTTGTTTATCTTTAGTAGCCTCTCTTACCGGGAAATGTCTCCTAGTGTTACCACTGAGCCATGGTAGCTTGCTACTGCTCTGGAACACTTAGGCTGGCAGGCATGTGTCCTTCTTCGTTCCGGTGTCTGTCCCTTCGGGGAAATGTCACACATTGAGTACCGGAGTCCTGTTAGCCCGCTACAGCCCGGTTTACCGGAGTCCTGCTAGCCCAGTGCTACAGCCCGGACCCTCTTGCTGATGACCGACACATTCGAAGCTGGGTCATGGATGCCTGTCCCTGTAAGTCTGTGCCACTTTGGGTTTACAACTAGTCATGTCAGCCCGGGCTCCTTAACATATGGATGCTAGCGACACTATCATATACGTGAGCCAAAAGGCGCAAACGGTCCCGGGCAAAGGTAAGGTGACACCCGTGGGGATACCGTGCGTGAGGCTGCAAAGTGATATGAGGTGTTACAGGCTAGATCGATGTGTCATCGAGTCGGGGTCCTGACAGCGTTGGTATCAGAGCCGGACTGCCTGTAGGTTCTCCAAGCCAAACTGGTCGATGTCGAGTCTAGAAATTCTTTAGTTATATGTAGGGGAATTGTTTGTGGGTTGGAATGTAAGGCTCTTTTTACTCCTTTATCTTATGACATTCTGATCTGAGTCAGACTATTCTTCCACCGGGGGTTAAGGAATTAGGATCTTTTCTCTCTATCAGGTTCACCTGTTACTAATCAGTAGTACCTTATAGGTTTGATGAATACAAGCCTAGTTCAGTTCTACTACCACATTATGTTGCTAGGATGGACTCAGAACTTGATATGATGATGTTGAGTGTGTATGAAATCCTTTGTCAAATGTCTCAAAATCCTTCTTGAGCATTTACAGCTGTTATGCTGCCGAAATTTTGCTAGAAATTCTAATGCCTTTGCATTATGGTTGTGCTTTCAGATGGCCACTCGCGACCTCAATCAAGTGGTTCGCCTGACTCGATGCCTAGATGTACCCGGCCATACTGCCATGTTGGTCAGGGTAATGACTGAGGCTGGATACCGTTGGTATCCTGAGTACACGGTCGAAGAGCAATTTCGGGACTTTAATCAAAGCCAATATCTCTGCACTGTCAGGATATTTCCATCTTATCCTGGATCCACCGAGCCCCTTCACTGCTCCTATGGACTCGGGGTTACTATTGAGATGGCTGTGCAGGACGCCGCCTACTCTATGATGACCATCATGCGAGTCAGGTCTGGCCTATTTCGGGACTCTGATTTCCGGTATATGCCAGGATCACTTCCGGGAGCACAAGGGTATCTCCAGGCTATCTATGCTGACCCCACTCAGGAGGATTCAGGGACTCGCACCACTGCTGAGATGCTCGAGGATAAGGACCGTGAAAATCGGGCCTTGAGGCTAGAGCTTTTTAATACCCGTGCTGACCATTGGGCCATGTTGACTCGGTTTGCACCGGCGGTGCAAGCTGGATATTCGGATATGCGCGATCTCTATCCTGTGAGATCTGCTCTGCCAGACGTGATGGGTTGGCGTGATGTAGGAGGCATCACCCCACCTCGCGGTCCCCGCAGGCCACCGTCTGTTGGTCCAAGACCCCATCCTAGCCCCTATGGTCCACAAGCTCCGCGAGATCGTCTGTTCCCGGATGATCATGTTGACCTTCCAGGCTATGGAGGTAATTTCTACGAGGACTACTACGGATCGGTCTGAGTTAGTGGTAGTATCACTAGTTTGTACTAGCTGTGTCGTCTATCGTCCTGCGTGACTCGTGGGATATGACCTAGTTTGTAACTTCCGGAGGTGTAGAAAAATAATGTATAGGAGCTTGGGATGCCTCCGATGTGATGTAATCTTCCTTTCACCGTAATAGTACCTTGTTTGGTTTTGTACTAAACCTTGTATGGTGTGTATGACGATGGAATAAAGAAGCAGTTTCTGTATCTACCATGTCATACGGATGATCATCTTGCATTCCGAGTTATTCCTTACATTCTGTATCCTATGTCGGAATCTTATCATTCTGACTAAATCATTGTCTTGTTTACCTAGGATGGTCAACACGCGCACTAACCCTGCTCCTCAAGAGCAGGCCGAAGGCAGTGAAGTCAGGAATGCAAATCTGCCTCATCCTCCTTCCCTAGCCGAGGTTATGATGGAAGCTGAGAGAAATAAACGGGAGACCAACCGTTTGTTGGAGCGTATTGAACAGAACACAGCACACCATCAGAGGACTAACGTGGTGTCGCTCAGTGATTTCATTAAGTTACATCCACCCACGTTCCACCACTCCGTCGAGCCTCTCGACGCTGATGACTGGCTTCGCAGTATTTCTCACAAACTGCGTTCTGCGCTAGTAGCTGAGGCTGACAAGGTCACCTTTGCTGCATATCATCTTGAAGGCCCCGCCAGTCTATGGTGGGAGAATTATGGAGCTATGCACCCAGCGGGCCATGTCACTACTTGGGCTGAATTCAGCGAGGCTTTCCGTGAACATCACATTCCGGAGGGTCTCATGGACCGTAAACGTGAGGAATTTTGTAATTTCACCCAAGGCCGACTCTCTATGGATGCTTACAGCAGGGAGTTTGGTAACCTCGCACGATATGCCACTGAGGAAGTTTCTACCGATGCCAAGAAGCAAGCAAGGTTCCGTAAGGGGCTTAGTCCTGAGCTTCGCCGCGACCTCCGTCTGCATGAGTGCACATCCTTTCAGAAACTTGTTAACAAGGCCATCAGTGCTGAGACTGGTCAGACTGATTATGACGCAACACGCAAGCATGGTCGTGACGTGGGTTCCTCATCCGGTGCTGGTCCTCAGAAGCGCCGCGTGTGGGTGCCCAACACTGCCCTGCCACCCAGGTTCACACCGAGGCCATCCTTCCAGGCGCCTCGCCCCGTTCAACAGTCTGCACCAGCCAAGCCCTATGGTGGTCCAACCAACAATGCTCCTCCACGTACCAGTTCCGTAACTTGTTTCAAGTGTGGGGAATCTGGTCACTATATGCGTGAGTGTCCCCAGACCAACCCCAACCAATCTGCTAAAGCTGTTGGCCGTGGCAAGCCGACAGGGAAAGTGTTCCACGCCAAGCCGGCCACCGCTGCACGTGGCCATGTCAACTGTATCTCTGCCGAGGAAGCTCAAGAGGATCCCAACGTCGTTCTTGGTATGCTTCTTGTTAATTGCCACCCGGCATCTGTTCTTTTCGATACAGGAGCCTCCCATTCTTTTATATCCGAAAATTATGCTCGTTTGCATAACATCGCATTCTGTGACATGCCAACCTCTATGGTAATTCAAACTCCGGGATCCAAATGGCAAACTTCTAGAGTAAGCCATGGAAATGAAATCCAAGTCGACAGACTTGTTTTCCTCGCATCTTTGATAGCCCTTAAATCTTCAGATATTAATATCATTCTGGGTATGGACTGGATGTCAGTTCATCATGCCCAAATTGATTGCTTCTCTAGGACTGTTCAACTTACCCATCCTTCGGGGAAGATAGTCAATGTCTTGACCCGAATAGCCAAGCGACAGTTATATTCTCTTAACGCCAGCCCTTTGCCAGACCTTGAGGACGTCCCGGTAGTCCGTGACTTTCCAGATGTCTTCCCAGAGGAATTGCCAGGTGTTCCACCCGACAGGGATGTTGAGTTCGTAATAGACCTCATTCCAGGAACCGTCCCGATTGCTAGAAGACCTTATAAGATGGCACCACTAGAACTAGCCGAGCTTAAGAAACAACTCGATGAGTCCTTGAAAAAGGGTTTCATCCGACCTAGTTCATCTCTGTGGGCTTGCCCCGTCCTCTTCGTCAAGAAGAAGGATGGTACGGACCGGATGGTTGTAGATTATCGACCTGTCAATTTGGTCACAATCAAGAACAAATATCCGCTCCCCAGGATCAACGACCTGTATGATCAGCTCGCTAGATCCTCAGTCTTCTCCAAAATGGATTTGAGGTTGGGCTACCATCAAATCAGAATTAGGAACGGGGACATTCCTAAAACGGCCTTTGTTACTCGTTATGGCCAATACGAGTACACCGTCATGTCCTTCGGTTTAACCAACGCTCCAGCCACTTTTTCTCGGTTAATGAACTCAATCTTCATGGAGTATTTGGATAAATTCGTCGTGGTTTACCTCGATGATATACTCATCTACTCCAAGAACGAGGAAGAACATGCCGAACATCTAAGGCTAGTGTTGACGAAACTTCGAGAGCATCGTCTTTATGCCAAATTCTCTAAATGTGAATTTTGGTTGTCAGAAGTGACCTATCTGGGTCATGTAATATCTGGTAAAGGTATTGCTGTTAACCCTGAGCGAGTTCAAGCCGTCCTTAATTGGACTCCACCTAAATCGGTCAAGCAAGTTCGGAGTTTCCTTGGCCTAGCGAGCTATTGTCGTTGCTTTGTCGAGAACTTCTCCAAAGTTGCTAAACCTCTAACCGAACTCCTTAAGAAGGATAAAAAGTTTGAATGGACTCCACAATGTGAGCACAGCTTTTAGGAACTGAAAAGACGCCTGACTTCTGCTCCCGTTCTGGTACCGCCAGACTTCTCTAAGGACTTTGTTATCTACTGCGACGCCTCGCGACAAGGACTAGGCTGTATTCTCATGCAAGATCGACATGTAATTGCTTATGCCTCACGGCAATTGCACCCACATGAGGAGAATTATCCTACTCATGATCTAGAGCTTGCAGCTGTAGTCTATGCACTTAAAACCTGGCGACATTACCTCCTCGGTAATCGTTGCGAAATATTCACTGATCACCAAAGTCTGAAGTACATCTTCACCCAACCGGATTTGAATCTCAGGCAAAGACGTTGGGTCGAGTTGATCACAGATTTCGACTTAGGAATAACTTACACCCCAGGGAAAGCCAACGTCATGGCTGATGCGCTAAGTCGTAAATCTTATTGTAACAACCTGATGTTACAACAAAGTCAACCGCTTCTCCATGAGGAATTTCGGAAGCTTAACCTTCACTGTCAGGTTTGACCCGGACGTGTCCCGTTGACCTGCTGATGTCACACTGACGTCAGGCTGACGCAATAATTGATTTTCTGGATTTAATCTAATATAGGAAATTCCAGAATATAGTTTAAACTTTAAAAAATTCATAACTTTTATTCTGTAACTCCAAATCAGACAAATTATATATGAAAAATGATCAGAAAAATCCAATCTATCCATCTGTACTATTTTCATGCATGATTAAACAAGTTAACCTGATGTTTAATGCAGAACAAGGAAAAACACTTTAAAGGGCCATGTTTGGGTCTAAAATTTGAATCTTTGATTCAAATTGGTTCAAACCCTTCTGGTCCTAGTTGCATTAGCCCAACTCACTCATATTGCCATGTTTCATGCATGGATCATATTGTTGCACATTGTTTGGTGATGGTTGTGTATCGGTGTTCTTTGCGGCAGGTTCTGCCTCTGAGGAGTACCGTGATTACCCTAACGAAGAACCGTATCAGTGCATCGAATCATCAGGCAAGCAACCAACCATTTGATCATATCGATACAATCCCATGTTCTCGCTCCTGCTCTCTTTTATTGCATTAAGACAACGCGTTTCAAACTGCTGTGTGCTACGGTAGTTGAACCCATTTCCTCTGAATGACCTGTCATTGCCACAGTAACTAGATGAAACCCACTAGCATGTGTAGGAGTTGATTGAGCCATATGTATGTGTTTGTTCCTACCTTGCTATGCCTGCTATGCTTAGAGTCGTGTCAGGTCTGGTTCATATGGGTGATGGGCTAGAGTGAAATGGTTATGTCGGTAATGAGAATTGTGTGGTAAACACGATTTGGTAAAGGTATCGATGAGAGGCCATGTAGGAGTACATGGTGGGTTGTTTCATTGAAACCGACCTTAAGCACTGAGATCTGTATGTGTGATTTAAGATACAGCTACTACCATGCATTGGGCCCTGAAATATGACCCCGCTCGACTTCTTATCCACCCTAGTTCTCTGTCCAAGAGTTGCAAGTAGTTTCTAGTGTTTGTAGCCTACTGGAGGCCGTGGACAGCGCTGACCGTAGGGGTGGGCTATGATGCGGTAGGTACGTGGCACGGTGTACCGAATACCCGTTAGGTATCTCGGGAACCCTGTTCACATCGTTCGGGGCCGTATGAGAAACCTCGGCCGGACTCCCTGCGGATGGAACATGGATAGGCGATAAACCTGGACTAGAGACTTAGGTGTTTAGGTAGGTCGTGGTCTACACCCACGTCGGCTTTCGCTTGAAGTATGCCGAGCACATGTCGTGTGCAGACGCTAAGTGGTGGAAACATGTATGAAGAAGTACACCCCTGCAGGGTTATCATGATCTATTCGAATAGCCGCGTCCGCGGTAAAGGACTACTTGGTTGCCTATACAGTTCATAGACAAGTAAATGTAAACTACTAAAAGCCTCAAGATAAGTGTGAGTGCCGAGGATGGCTCTTCCGTAGGAAGACGGACGTGGATCCTCGGTGGTGTATTGAAGTGGTGAGTAGTGGACTCGTGTACGCAAAACCATTTCAAGTTGGAGTCTCGTAGGTTAGCCTAGCCAAGAGTCAAAGCTGGCTTGCTGCAACAACTCCACCAACCCTTCTTGATAATATGCATGTATGTAGGATCTGATGTAAGTCTTGCTGAGTACCTTTGTACTCATGTTGCTATAATTTACATTTTTACAGAAGACGCTGCAACCCCTTCTGATGGGTTCTACGTAGACGTTGACATCAATGAGTAGGCTAAGGCCCAGGTGGTGATCCTGAGCTTGTGAAGGACCACGTAGTATAGCTAGGCTTTCCAAGCCTCTTTTATTTTACTAGTTGTCTGTACTCAGACAAGTTACTTCCGCTGCTGGTTTGTATGACTGTATGACTTGAATGCTGGGTCGTGTGACCCGTACCTGTGTGTATGATTATGTATGGCTCCCTGAGCCTTAAATAAAGTACTTGTGTCGTAGAGTCATGTTGTGATGCCATGTTGTATTTGCAAATATCGAGCATACTATGTGTATGCTATTGAAATGCTTGGTATGTGTGGGATCTGACTATCTAGTTGTTTATCTTTAGTAGCCTCTCTTACCGGGAAATGTCTCCTAGTGTTACCACTGAGCCATGGTAGCTTGCTACTGCTCTGGAACACTTAGGCTGGCCGGCATGTGTCCTTCTTCGTTCCGGTGTCTGTCCCTTCGGGGAAATGTCACGCATTGAGTACCGGAGTCCTGTTAGCCCGCTACAGCCCGGTTTACTGGAGTCCTGCTAGCCCAGTGCTACAGCCCGGACCCTCTTGCTGATGACCGACACGTTCGAAGCTGGGTCATGGATGCCTGTCCCTGTAAGTCTGTGCCACTTTGGGTTTACAACTAGTCATGTCAGCCCGGGCTCCTTAACATATGGATGCTAGCGACACTATCATATACGTGAGCCAAAAGGTGCAAACGGTCCCGGGCCAAGGTAAGGTGACACCCGTGGGGATACCGTGCGTGAGGCCGCAAAGTGATATGAGGTGTTACAGGCTAGATCGATGTGTCATCGAGTCGGGGTCCTGACATTGTCATAGTTTCCTTCCTATCCGTTAGATATAGATCGGACGGCCTATATTGCAGGATGACAGGCACACCATCATCACCAACTCTGCTTTTTATTGAACCGAGACAAATCTAAAAAACCCAACTAAACCAACCTCCCAGCATATCGCGCGGGAAAAGACCCGGCCACGCCGTTTTAGTCGGGATTACCGGATTACTAGTAGTAGTATCGATGGATCGTGCAAAGCAACATTTTTTTGAGGGGGCGAAGCACCTAGTTTAAAAGGAAAAATGGGGTACACTCACAGCACTCCTATAGCGGTCGCATTGCACCCCACACACATTCGGTCCTGCACACGGCTCACGCAAATGGAACGCGCTTCGGCTTGCTGACATGTGGGACTGCACTTGAGAAGCCGACCATGCGCCAAACTCCCCCCGCCCACC
>NC_041389.1:124834158-124875453 GCF_002162155.2 Triticum dicoccoides
CTTCGGCCAAATATGCCCCAAACCCCCCTCCCCCCGTCCCTCCTCCACTCCATTCGCTCCACCAAAGCCGCCCTCCCCGCCGCGCCAATACATCGGCGCCGCCGTTCGTCGAGGGGATGCACGGCGATCCTCTCGCTCCCACAGTACGCTCTCGTAGATTGTCGTCCTCTAGCCGCGCCGCCACCTCTGGCTACGTTCTTGTAGAGGCGCACGGCGGTCAGTGCCGCCACCGCTGGCGACGTTCGTGTGGAGACGCACGGCGGTCAGCTTCTCCCACGGTACGCGCATTCTAGACTGAGGCCCCGTTCATGTCGGTGTAGCGCTGAATGTTAGCTGATAGACGCTGTTAATCTCACTGTTTGCCGATGTAGTTTACTGTCAATATGCTCTGCTTAAGAAGCTTCCTTGCCCTATTCTACACTCAAGCTTCCTTGCCGAAGTAGTTTGCTGAGATGGCATGCCAAGGCCGATTAGTTGCTAAAACATCCTGCCATATATTTATTGTGATGTAGATTGCCATGGTTTAGTAGCCAATCTATTAGGTGAAATAGCTCTACACCGTTTTATACTCGATCTTTGTTGCTGCGATGGCCTTCGATAGTTTGATGGATGTGTGCTCGGCCTTATTGACTGCTGAAACAGCCTGCCATAATTTAGCACTCAAATCTGTCTGCTGAATTTTCTTTACATATATTTTGTTACTTAGATCTGCTCGTCCAAATATCTTGCCATAGCTTTAGACATCGACCTATGTATTTTTTTTTCTGGACTTCATAAAAAAGCATATATGTTTTTCCTGTAATATCTAGTAGAAGAACTAATTTGTATGTCTAACAGATGGACAGGACTTGGATAACTTTTGCTCGAAGATTCTCCGCTGCATATGTCGAGGGGGTTGAAAACTTCATGAACTTTAGCAGAGCTGAGTATGGTGGTCCGAAATCAGATGTGCTCTGCCCGTGTAGCAGTTGTATGAATTCAGTTACAAGACCCCAGTCAACTATGCAAATCATCTACACTTGTATGGGATGTCGGTCACATATACTAGGTGGGTTCATCATGGTGAAGCTGTGAACGTCAATGTTATTGACTACGTGGAAGCAACAGATCACCATCTTGATCTACCTGATGCTCAGGTGGAAGAGGAGGAGGAGGTGGTGGTGGTAGGGCCAGTGAGTTTGACCAACATTGAAACAATGCTATGAAATGATCGTGCATTCCGTGAACTTTCACCTGTAGAAGAAAAACGGTGGGCCCGCATGTTGGAACAATGCAACGTTGCTGTCACCCCAGGAAATAAGCTGTCAGTATTCTCAGCTATGGTCACCTTTCTTCATGTGAAGACATCTGAGTGGATGACCAACAAATCATTCGATGCGATGTTGGCTCCTCTCCGCAAATCTTTCCCAGATGCGTCTGAGCTGCCACACACCTACAGTAAAATAAAGAATTTCCTTCATGCAGTTGGAATTGGATATTATATGATCAATGTTTGTAAGAATAATTGTGTTCTGTTCCGGAAGGATTATGCCAACTTAAGTGAATGCCTGAAATGCAAATCATCAAGATGGAAAGATGGCGATGATGTGAAGAGGGTTCCTCATAATGTTCTGAGACATTTTCCAAGTACACCAAGATTACAGAGGTTGTTTCATGATGCTAAAACAAGAGAGGATGTACTGTGGCATTCTAGGAACCAGGAGTGGAGATATCAGAATGTAATGAGCCATCCATGTCATGGTAGTGAGTGGAAAAGATTCAATGATAAACACAAAGAGTTTGTTGCTGGCCCGAGAAACATTAGACTTGGCTTAGCTTCAGATGGATTTAACCCATTTGGCCACCAGAGCGCCACATATAGCATGTGGCCAGTGCTTGTTATCCCTTACAACATGCCTCCAAATGTCTGCACCAAAGAATCAAACTACATGATGGCCTTGCTCATCCCAGGTCCAAAAAGTCCTAGAAAGGATTTTGATTTGTTCATGGAGCCTCTTGTGGAGGAACTTCAACAGCTATGGAAGGGTGTTCTCACTCGAGACCTATATAGCAGCCCACCAGCTGATTTCTTTCTGCGTGCTGTTGTAATTTCGTGCATCCATGATTATCCGGCTTTGGGCACTATGTCCGGGCGAACGACACATGGTTACAATGCATGTGTTCGCTGTGACAGGAATCCGCTGTCATACGCAATACTTAGCAAGATCTGTTACATTGGACACTGCCGTTTCCTTGCCAAGGACAAGCCGCATCCTAGAAAATACCGAAGACATGTGTTCAATGCAAAGCATGAAAACCATGATGCGCCAAAGAGGCTAACCTCCGATGAGTTGCAAGTGGAATTAGAGAAGGTCAGGCATATTACACTAGGAAACCATAATGGTAATCGTAGCGGGAAAAGGAAGCATGGCATGGTAGAAGAGAAATTATTTTTTACCCGCAGGTCCACTTTGTGGGACTTGGAGTATTGGAAAGATTTGGATCTGCAGCATAATCTTGATGTGATGCACATCGAGAAAAATATATGTGACAGCATTATCGGCACACTTCTTAACATTGAAGGCAAGATGAAAGATACCTTAAAATCTAGGATTGATTTGACACACCCGGGTATCAGAAAGGATTTGCAGGTGCAAGATGAAGGTAAACCACGGGATATGGCACCAGCTGTGTACGTCTTGAACAAGGTAAAAAGAAAATAATTATGCGAGGTCCTGTCACGTGTGAGATTCCCACATGGATTTGCTTCCAACCCTGAAAGGAGAGACAATGCAGATGGAAACAAGGTACAAGGGTTGAAAACTCATGACTGCCACGTCCTACTTCAAAGGGTTTTACCTGTTATCCTTAGAGGATTGGGCCGCCCTCACTTATACACATCAGTTGCAGAGTTGGGACAATTCTTCAGGGAACTTCGCAGTAGAAATATCAGGATAGATGCTTTGGAGCGTCTTAGAGACAAGATACCAACTATCCTATGCGACCTTGAGAAGATATATCCTCTAGCCTTCTTTGATGTGGTGGTGCAGTTGGCTGTTCATCTACCTGATGAGGCACTACTTAGAGGTCCAGTACAGTATGGCTGGATGTACCCTATTGAAAGGTGGCTAGGCACTTTCAAGGGCTATGTTAGGAACAGAGCTAGACTCGAGGGTTCCATTGCAGAGGCCTACATTGCTACAGAAGCGTTGACATTCTGCTCAAAATACATTGAAACGGCTGATCAGCTTAGCAAAGAGGTGGGTGAAGACAATCCCGGGCTCAATGTTTTTGATTATTTTGTTCGAGTTACAGGGAAGAGTCGACAAGAGGACAAACCTAAAGATTTGGACAAAATGGTTTGGTATGTGTTGAATAACTGTCATGAGATACTACCTTATACCAAGTAAGTGCAGTACTGCAGCTTATACATCGTAATCTACTAAACTTGCAGCACATTCTTATATATTTAGATGTTTGACGTGATCACTATGTTGTGCAGCATCTACAAAGAGGAGTTACTGCTGCAAAATCCAAGAAACATTGACAAACTGGTTATGGCAGGATTTGCGAAATGGTTCAAGAACCATGTAAGCTTTTGAAGTGCACTGTCAGTTTTTTTAATATATTGAGTACATAAGATGATCAGCTTGTCTATTTTCTAACCATAGGTTAAGAAGATGCGGGAGGATGGGCAGGCAGTTGTAGATGCCCTTTACTCACTTGCAATGGGTCCTGATACGTGGGTAAGACATTATGAATCTTGCGTTGTTGGAGATGTGCGCTACAACACCCTTGCACGAGACGAAGGCAGGAAGACACAAAATAGTGCCATCATGAGCACGGATACGTATGACAAAGAGACAACTGAAATGTATGCTAACATAACAGACATTGTTCAGTTGCAGTATATCTCCAGTTTCGAGGATCATCGGTGTGTGGTTCTGTTGTGCTGTCGTTGGTATAACATGTTTTTCAGGATCGCAAAACCCAGAGCTGATGATTATTTAAAATCCATCAATGTCAAGGCGGCGTACCAGACCAACGAGCCTTTTATTTTGGCAAATCAAGCAACACAGATATTTTTCTTGGAAGACACATTTGCATGTAGCGATGACTAGAGAGTATTGCAAAGGTTTGAGCAGAGGAATTCGTTTAATGAAGTTGCACAATAAGACGATGCTTACACTGCTCCTGATGTACAAGATAACACAGATGTTCCTAATATCTTTGAGAACCATCACGACAATGACGCCGGCAAAAAGTTTGCCTGTCGTGTTGTGGACATACAAGAGTTGATCAAGAAGAAGCCAACGTTCGAGGATGTTGAGGACGAAGAAGAAGATGATACCATGGGGAATTACGATTCAGACTGATACACATGGCGAAGATGTTGATGCTGCTACTGCGGATGATGTTTACATTGCTTTTGTCGTATTTTCCTGTCTGAAGACATTTTTTATCTACTATGTGAAATTGTGTTTGCTATGACAACTGAAACCTGATGAACATGTTGTTTACTATTTTGCTGTGAGAACATCACTTGTTATGTATGCTGAGTTGTGTTTGGAGATTGTATGACAACTAAAACATGATGACATTGTTGTTTAGTTGTACTCATATTTTGCTGTGAAACTTGAATTTGATGACATAGTTTGTTGTTGGACTGCAATTTGCTCGACGTCTTCGAATGAGAACAAAGCTGACCCGACAGGGCCTCTGCTAATTATTTATTTATATGAGCAAAAGGGGATACCCCTAATTTCCGTTAATAGAAATCATTAGATGTTCACAACACTACGCCCAGCCTGCTACACATGTTTCATTCATTACTAGTTTTAGCAAAGTGCTCATGTCGTAGCCACTGAATATCTCACGAGTGCTACATACACTTCAAATAAAGAGACCATCATCCTACAGAGCACATCGATTTTGCCCATTATCTTCACAAGCTCTTTCATCTCCTCATTGCTGTCAAGGCCTTTCAGCAACTGTTGCTTGGCCATGATCAGAGGAACTGCATATTTAACCTTCCGCTCTGCATCTTCCTCTTCTGCCGTTCCTTCGGTTACTTGTCCAACACCCCAACCTGCTGGTATTGGGATTCCTCGGCTAACCAAATAATCAGCGTAGTTGCATTCCCTCACATCAGCAACTTCCCAGAAATACAAATCACACGAATCTTCCCTTTTCTGCACGAATCAAATTGGACGATCATCAACCAAACTATTAAAAAAATCAGCAACTGAAAGCAGCAGAACAACACTTAAACATATTATTACCCCATGATTCGGGCATTTGTAGAAGACTTAGCCAGGGTTGCAGATTGTGGTTGAGACGCGACGGATGACTCTGCGTGATTTGCAGCAGTGGCACCACACCAACGGCAGCGGGTTGCGATGAGCAATCGGCTGCGGTGCGCGTGCCGGTGGGGGTGTGATGAGACCCACAGGCGATGGTACGGGTGGCGACTTGGCGCATATCTGGTTGTTGCCTGCTGAAGAGCAGGTGGACGAGCAGCCAGCGGACATGGTTGCTACGGCCAGAGCTTCTGATGCTAGGCAGAGTAAGTAGAGAAGAGGAGAAGCGAACGTTGGATATGTCAGTTTCATTACTTGCAGAGTAGCATAGCACCATATATAGTCATAGTCTAGGTTTGGATTCGAACCGGCTACAGGAGCACGTCTTTCTTTTTTCTAAAACTCAGCAACGTCTCTTTACTGGTACACTAGCTTGTTCTGTACGCCTTCCCAAGTCTTTGGTTTTATTTCCCTTTTTTTGCGAGGAAGGAAGGAGGACAAAATTGAGAGTTCCTCAGACTCGAACCCAAGACCTCTCGGTTGAAAACCAAGGGTGCTAGTCACTTATGTGGCGAACGTTCCCTGTGAGGAGGACGGCAGACGAACGCATTTTCCTCGCAGTTTTCTTCCTATATATAAAAAAGTAAGCTACTTGGTATACGCTTAGTCAAAAAACGATTGTGCCAACCTTGACCATTTGATTGACATTCAACGTCTGTCGCGTTTCTTCAGTCTCTCCTTCCTCGAGCCGCCAAAGCCAAACCAGCGCCGGCGGGACCGCCTACTCCCGCCTCCCACGGCTGGCTGTGATCTTCCCCGGCTCCTGTCCGTTCCCGTCCGAGGCCTCACCATCGTCCTCCGCATTGGTTCGCTCGCCGCGGCGCCGCCCTCCAGTGTTGTCAACATGGTCAACAACCGAGAGGAATAAGGAGATGACTGTACATGGTGAGGATGATAGTAGGGACCCAGCAGCGTGCGCAGTAATTTTGTTTTTTCGGGATGGAGAAGGGTATCAACTAGGTTGTGCGGGACCCGTGGCCCGTCTAGCCCAGGCTTTTATTTCATATGTTTAGCACATGACCAGCCTAGTTTGTTTTTTCCTTTCTGAAAAATGGCTAGCCAGCTCTTTTGTTTTTTGCAGAATAACCAACATAGGCCTACTTGCTTTTCTACGCCCTGCTGGGCCGGAAATCTTTCAAGATGAGGAGGGATGCATTTTGCCTAGAAAATGGGCTATAAGTAATAAGAAATGGGCTATAAGTAATAATAAATGGGCTGTAAAATGAAAAAAATACAGGAAACAGGCAATTAGTTCCCAAATACTATTTTCTCTCGGATTTTGATATTTTAAATTTCATTGTTTTTGTGCGGGTAAAATTTCATTGTATTTAAATTAAGGTATATTTAGATTTAAAATTAATTTGAATCTGGCTAGAAATTTCGGGTTGTATGTTGTTTGGGACAGATTTGGAGGCTGACTTGTGGGTCTACTAGGTTGATGTGTACTTTGGATTTGTCAACTTAGTCCACAAATGATTCTAGCAGCAGTGGCCGTTGGATTAGGCCGTGCTGCTTCTTCAATATCTGATCTTCTTGCTCCAGCCGCCCAAACCAGCTCTGGTGGGACTGCCTGCTCCCGCCTCCCGTGGCCGGCTATGCTGCCGCACAAGCCGCACCGCCCCACCCTACTTCATTGCTGGCCAGGCCATTCCTCTACTCACCCACACCTCCTGTTATTTTCGGCGATGGCAGCCGGACCAGTAAACCCTCGTACTCCCCACCGCATGGGCAACCATTGGCGAGTCTTCCCTGGCTCTGTGTCGTTCCCTTCCTAGGCCTCGCCGTCGTCCACCGCCATGGTGCTCTCGGCGCGGCCTGGTCAATGTGGTCAACGAACGACATCCATCGGCCGTGGACTGTACGTGCAAAATAATGATTCCTCCACCTGACAGCTGGGACCCACCGGAAGGGCCTTTGTATTTCGCAAAAAAATGGTTCCCCCCACTGACATGTCAGACCCACCAGCTATATCTTCGCATGCAAGGAAGTGCCTCCTTATTACGCACAAAAAAATGAATACCCACCCTACTAGATGGGACCCACCATAGTGGGAGGATGACTTGTGGGCCAACTAAGTTGACAGGTACGGAGGGCTTTGTCAACTTAGTCAATATGAACGATTCTAGCTCTAGGGACCGTACGATGTCCATCCAACGACCATAGTGCTTCTTCAACCTCTGGTCTTCTTGCTCCAGCCGCCCAAAGCAGCGCCAATCGTGTCGCGTGCTCCTGCCTCTCGTGGCCGGCTGTGATGCCGCGGAGGCCTCACCGCTCCCTACTACTCCCACCGCTGGCCTAGGGTATCCCTCTACTCACCCACACCCCCTGTTATTTTGCGGCGACGGCAGCCTCACGCCGCAGCCGAACCAGTGAACCCTCGTACTCCTCTCCGCGCGGGCTACCACTGCTGCGTCTTCCTCGGCTCCGTGTTGTCCCCTTCCTAGGCCTCGCCATCGTCCAGACCACCGCCCTGGTGCTCTCGGCGCGGCGTGGTCAACATGGTCAACGACCGACTTCCATCGGAAGAGTACTGTACATGGAGAGGCTGACAACTGGGTCCAGGTGGCCGCAAGGAAGTGCCTCCTTATTACACGCAAAATAATTATTGCTCCACCTGATAGCAGGGACTCATCGGACGGGCCACCTTATTTCACGAAAAATGTTTCCCACTTGACTATTGGGACCCACCGAACGGGCCAGCGTATTTTGCGAAAAAAGGTTCCCCGCGCTGTCAGCTCGGACCCACCGGAAGTGCCTCCTTATTACGCATAAAAAATGAATACTCCCCTTGCTAGCTGGGACCCACCATGGTGGGAGGCTGACTTGTGGGCCTACTAAGTTGACTGGGACGGGGGCCTTTGTCAACTTTAGTCAATATGAACGATTCTAGCTCCAGTGACCGTACGATGTCCATCCAACGGCTGTAGTGCTTCTTCAACCTCTGGTCTTCTTGCTCCAGCCGCCCAAAGCAGCGCCGGTTGTGCCGCATGCTCCTGCCTCCCATGGCCGGCTGTGCTGCCGCGGAGGCCTCACGGCCCCCTACTATTCCCACCACTGGCCAGGCCTTGCAGCGATGGCAGCCTCACACCGCAGCCGAACCAGTGAACCCTCGTACTCCTCTCCGCGCGGGCTTCCACTGCCGCGTCTTCCCCGGCTCCTCGCCGTCCCCTTCGTAGGCCTCGCCATCTTCCACCGCCCTGGTGCTCTCGGCGCGGCATGGTCAACGTGGTCAAGGAACGACTTCCATCGGACGTGGACTGTACATGGAGAGGCTAACAGCTGGGTCCACGGCCGCAGCAAGGAAGTGCCTCCTTATTACGCGGAAAATAATGATTCCTCCACTGACAGTTGGGACCCACTGGACGGGCCATTGTATTTCGCGAAAAAAACGTTTTCCCCTGACTGCTGGGACCCACCAGCTACATCTTTGCACGGAAGGAAGTGTGTCTGGGCAAAAAAACAAAACGATTCGCCCCTGTGACCACTGGGACCCACCAGCGACACCTTCGCATGCAAGGAAGTGCGTCCAGAAAAAAACGATTCGCCCCCTGACTGCCTGGACGCACCAGCTACATCTTCGCATGCAAGAAAGTGCACCGGGCAAAAAAACGATTCGCCACCCTGACTGCTGGGACCCACCAGCTACATCTTCGCAGGTAAGGAAGTGCCTGACAGTCGGGACCCACCTGGTCGAAGGGTACATAGCGTTGTCATTCTGGTCGCGAACATGTACGTACATACTAGTCGTTGTAGAGGCGCGCACGTGTCGTAGTAGAGGCACGCACGTGGCATGTATACGTACATATAGTGGCGAGGGTGCAAGAAAGAAAATATGGCCACGTACGTACATACGGGCAGGGTCTCAAACGCCTACTCGGGCATACGTATGGCCAGGGCTTGTGTACATGGCTGGGTCAGAATGGAGAAATAGCATCATCGTCGTGTTCATGGGGAGGCAACGGAATGCGTCGTGTTCATGGGGAGGCAACGGAATGGATCGTGTTCATCGGGAGGCAACGGAACGCGTGGGAGCCAACCGGCTTGGACAGAACAGGCGATGGAAACGAGGCCTGGCATACCACAGAATGGAGGAAACGGACCTCCTACGTTCAGAACGGGGTCCTGTTGATCGGGAGGGGTGTGGTATACCACAAAACGGAGAAAACAGACCTCCTACGGTCAAAACAGGGGTCCTGTTGATCGGGAGGGGTGTGGCATACCGCAAAACAGACGAAACGGACCTCCTACGGTCGAAACAGGGGTCCTGTTGATCGGGAGGGGTGTGGCGTACCGCAAAATGGACGAAACGGACTTGTGTTGGAGCGCTACGGTCGAAACGGGGGTCCTGTTCAGCAGGAGGGGTGTGGCGTACCGCAAAACGGACGAAACAGACCCCCTACGGTCGAAACGGGGGTCCTGTTCATCGGGAGGGGTGTGGCGTACCACAAAACGGGACTCCACGGGATACTGTTCATCTCCACCGTCGACCTCCTCCAGCCTCCACGGGCTACCGTCGACCTCCTCCAGCCTCCACGGGCTCCTGTTCATTCAGCCTCCACCGCGCGCTACTCCACCGGCTACTGTTCAACCACCCCTCCACCTTCTACTGTTCATCCAGCCCTCCACCATCTACTGTTCATCCAACCCATTACACCACGGGGTCCTGTTCAACCACCCCTCCACGGCCACCCCTCCACCGTCTACTATTCATCCAGCCCTCCACACCACGGGGTCCTGTTCATCCAGAGGCAACGCCACCGCTCACTGTTCATCCAAACCCCCCTGCAACGCTCACTGTTCATCCAATCGATCGGCTTCAGTTAGCAGCAGTAGCGAAGGAATCGCTCCATCGGGTTCAGTTAACAACCATCGATCGATCGCTCGGGTTCAGTAACGCGTAGCCTGCAGTGCAATCGCTCGGGTTCAGTTAGAGCCCAACGCCTCACTCGGGTTCAGTTAGAGCCAATGCCTCGCACACACGCGCGTACGTGTACAAGTGAAACGCGCATCGCTCGGCCCCCGACCTCCCACCGTAACCAGCAACTCCCCAAAATTTTCCTCCCCCTCGCTTCTACCACGGTTTTTTCCGTCATGGACGGCCCAAAGAATGTCATGCAGCTGCGTCTCCGGCCCGCCCAGGACGAAAAGCCCATTTTCTGTCATGATTTTTTGTCATAGAAGTAGGAGCCCACTACATCTATGATGATACCGGGTTTCGTCACAATTATCGTCATCGAAGTGTCATATGTGTGATACAAAAAAAATTCGTTCGGCCCAAAATGTCACGGATGTGTCTTTTTTTGTAGTGAATAGCATCAACCTCGCGGCGATAAGCCGCCATGAGTGGATCCTTAGAATCCCAAGTGCCTGAAACTTGCTGAGCCACCAAATCTAAGTCACCAAAACACCTCACCCGGCTTAAATTCATCTCCTTGGCCATCTGAAGACCATGGAGCAAGGCTTCGTACTCAGGTGCATTGTTAGTACAATGGAACATCAACCTTAAAACATAACAAAATTTATCACCTCGTGGGGAAGTTAAAAGAACTCCAGCCCCCGAGCCTTCCAACTGTCTGGATCCATCGAAGTGAATAGTCCAATATGTGCTATCCGGCTTCTCCTCGGGCATCTGTAGCTCTATCCAATCATTTATGAAATCCACAAGTGCTTGAGACTTGATGGCTATGCGAGGCATATACTTCAAACCATGGGGTCCAAGCTCAATGGCCCATTTGGCTACCCGACCTTTGGCTTCTGTGTTCTGAATAATATCCCCTAAGGGGGCAGAACTAACCACAGTAATGGGATGACCCAAAAAATATTGCTTAAGCTTTCGACTAGCCATGAACACCCCATATACAAGCTTCTACAAATGCAGATACCTCTGTTTGGACTCAATGAGCATTTCGCTGATGTAGTAAACCGGCCGCTGAGCCGGATATTCTTTGCATGACTCCTTTCTTTCCACCACAATCACCACACTGACCGCTCGGCTATTAGCAGCCACATACAACAACAAGGGCTCTTTATCAATGGGAGCAGCAAGAACCGGCGGCTCAGCTAACTGTTTCTTCAAGGCCTCAAACGCCTGATCAGCAGCAACACTCGAGACAAAGTGATCTGTCTTCTTCATCATCTAGTATAAAGGGATAAACTTCTCACCCAACCGGCTTATGAACTGGCTTATGGCCGCAATACGACCCCCAGACGATGAACATCATTGGTACACGCCGTGTTAGCCAGGGAAGTGATAGCCTCTATCTTTTCTGGATTAGCTTCAATACCCCGTTCAAAAACTAAAAATCCCAAGAGCTTGCCTGCTGGCATGACGAAGACACATTTGGCCGGGTTAAGCATTATCTTGTAGACCCGGAGATTGTCAAAGGTCTCTTTTAGATCATCTATCAAGGTTTCCTTCTTCCTGGACTTCACCACAATATCATCCACATAAGCATGAACATTACGCCCAATTTGATCATGAAGGCAATTTTGCACACACGCTGGTAAGTCGCCTGGGCACTCTTGAGCCCAAAAGGCATAGACACATAACAGAAGGCTCCAGAGGGAGTGATGAAGGTTGTCTTCTCCTGGTCCTTAACTGCCATCTTGATCTTGTGATAACCAAAATAAGCATCCAAAAAGCTCAAACGCTGAAAACCCGCCGTAGCATCAATGATTTGATCAATACGGGGGAGAGCAAAGGGATCAGACGGACAGGCTTTGTTAAGATCCATATAATCCACACACATGCACAAAGTGCCATTTTTCTTAAGTACCAGCACTGGGTTAGCCAACCACTCAGGATGAAAAACTTCAACAATAAATTCAGCCGCCAAGAGCCGGGCCACTTCTTCACCAATGGCCTTGCGCCTCTCTTCATTGAAACGGCGAAGGAATTGCTTGACCGGTTTAAACTTTGGATCAATATTTAGAGCGTGCACAGCGAGTTCCCTCGGTACACCTGGCATGTCTGAAGGTCTCCATGCAAAGATGTCCCAGTTCTCATGGACGAACTCGATGAGAACGCTTTCCTATTTCTGATCCATGTTAGCATTAATGTTGAACTGCTTGGATGAATCTCCAGGAACGAAGTCAACTAGCTTGGTGTCATCCACCGACTTAAATTTCAACAGGGGGTCATGCTCCGTGGTTGGCTTCTTCAAAGATGTAATATCCGCCGGGTCAACATTATCTTTATAAAACTTCAACTCTTCTGTTGCACAGACAGACTTCAACTTTTTGACCCAGCATCTTGAGCTGCATATAAACATAACATGGCCTCGCCATGAACTTAGCATTAGTCGGTCGTCCAAACAGAGCATGATAAGGGCTCTTGATTTTAACCACCTCAAAAGTCACTGTCTCAGATCTGGAGTCATGATCATCTCCAAAGGCAACTTCGAAAGATATTTTTCCCACCGGGTACGCCGACTTACCACGCACCACGCCATGAAAAATAGTGTTCGGCGGCTTAAGATCTTTGTCAGTCAAGCTCATGCGACGAAAGGTTTCATAATACAGGATGTTGATGCTGCTGCCCCCGTCCATGAGTACCTTGGTAAATCTGTACCCTCCAACCTGAGGCGCCACTACTAGAGCCAAATGACCCGGATTATAAACCCGGGGCGGGTGATCCTCATGACTCCAAAGAATAGGGTGCTCGGACCACCGTAGATAACGGGGAATCGCCGGCTCAACTGTGTTCACTGCCCTTTTATGGAGCTTCTGGTCTCGTATGCATAAACACATGGTGAAAACGTGGTACTATCCACTATTCAACTACTTTGGGATACTTTGATAACCAGACTGCTGTTGCTGGTTCCCCTGACCAGACTGTTGATTAAAACCACCTTGATTGCCTTGACATTGGAACCCGGAGTTTGAACCACCATCACCAAAGCTCGGTCCATGAGAGCCGGATCCTGAACCGCCGTTCGGTCCATGGTTGTTCTGAAAAAGATTGGAGCCCTTGAACTACTTCATGATAAAGCAATCCTTCCACAAATGAGTGGCCGGCTTCTCACATGTACCATGCCTCGGACAAGGCTGATTCATTATCGCTTCAAGGTTGAATCTCGATCCTCTAGGTTGGGCTGGCTTTCCCTTGCGATGCTGATTATTATTCTACACACTGGTGTTAGCCACAAAGTCTAAATTACCATCGGCCTTACGCTTACCATTACCTCCTTGGCTTGCCGTATTATACTATTGCCCCTTTGTATTGCCGCTCTTCTTCCCCTTACCAGCCTTCTCTTCATCAGAGTTAGGCCCAGTTCTTTTGCCAGAATCTGGGGATTCTCCAAGAATTCCACCCCTGCCCAGCTTCTCCCAGAATCTTTGAGCCCCATTTATTTTGTAATCCTATCTAGTTAGGGTCTAATTAGACAGGATTTAAAAAAAAATGGGGCTCAAAGATTCTGGGAGAAGCTGGGTAGGGGTCGGATTCTGGGAGAATCCCCAGATTATGGCAAAAGAACTGGTCCTTAGGGTCTTTGGTACTATCAGAGTCGGCATACTTGACAAGAGCTGCCATGAGCTCCCCCATGTCATTGCAATGGCGCTTAAGCTGTCCAAGCTTCTGCTTGAGGGGGAGGAAACTGCAATTTTTCTCCAACATCAGAATCGCTGAACCGACGTTGATACTATCTGATGAGTGTATAATAGTTGAGATCTGGCGCACCCAGTGGGTTGTTGACTCGCCCTCACCTTGGACACAAGAATCGAAATCCAGGATTGACATCGGCTACTTGAACATGTCATTGAAATTTTGGATAAAACGGGCCTTCAGCTCCGCCCATGACCCAATGGAGTTGGCGGGCAGCCCTTTCAACCAAGTGCGAGCTGGCCCATCCAACATCATGGTGAAATACTTAGCACATGCAGCATCGCTAACATCCAGCATCTCCATGGACATTTCATAACTTTCAATCCAGGCTTCGGGGGGTTGATCTACTATGTAATTAGGCACTTTGCAAGGACCCTTGAAATCCTTGGATAAATGCTTGTTACGCAGAACCGACACTAAACAGGGCACACCCAAGGTCCTAGAAGTCATGCCTGCTTCCATCAAAGCTGATGGATAAACTGGAGAATACTAATGAGCCGCTAGCTGAGCTGCCAGCGACGACTCCCGGCACACTCTACCCTGATCCACCAAAGCTTGAGCATTAGCAGCACCCCAGGTCGGGTCATGCCCGCGAGGCTGGTTACTGCGTTGTTCACTGCTTGAAACTGCTGGTGAGTCAATGTGCCTGCTATACCTCCGGCTTGGACGGGGTGTTAAGTGTATCCGCTCGCGGCTGTAATAATAAGCCGCCTATTGAGCCACTGATGTTTGAAGAAATTCTCTGGCTCTCAGTGTCTTTATCGCCGTTGGAGACTCGCCTTCAACTTGTAGAGCTGCCAGTCTTGTCGCCGCAACGATCATATTATCCAATGGGTTAGAATAATGACCCAGAGACATCGGAACATGCTGAGGCAGAGTATTATTCAAACGTGGTGGATCGCCCGTGGCTGAACCGACGCTCCAGTCCCAAGCGCTTTGACTGCCCGGTTCACCACCGGCGGGTCACTGGTTCCTGCTCTAGGCGTGTTAAAGAGGTTTCTCGCCTCATAAACTGAAGGTAAACGAGTCTGATGCCTCCTCCTCATGACTTCATTTGAAGCGTTCTGATCCAATGTGAGCCGGAAGGAATCCGCTTGAATCTGCTGCGCCTAGGCGTCCAAAACAGCCCGACTGCAGCCATCCTAGGGTTTTCAGGCGCCAGCTCTTCCTTGGCTTGAGCGATCTCATCTCGCAGCTTCGCCACAACAACCTTATGATGTTCTTGCTTGTCCGGGGTCACCTCTACCCCATCAAAGGCGCCAGATCCTCCAACAATTCTGTGAGAACTTGAGTCGGCAGGCCCGCAGAACCACTAGCACCAGCCGCCGCCGCAGCCATTGAACTGGAGGTCATAGCCGCGGCGGTTGTTGAACCAAGCACCGGTTGTGTACCGGCCATGAAGATCGCGACCCTGTTCAGCGGTTCAAAGGGGTCCAGAATATTATCACCATCGGAACAGCCCCCAAGCCGGGCGTCTTGCAGTTGATACAATGAATTAGTCTCGCCTGTGGACGACTCACCATCAGAGTAGATGGCCGTCTCACCGCCAGATACAGATCCTTACTCGCCTTCCGCCCCATGGATGAAACCAACAAAGGCGTGTTTCACGGCGGGTTGAACCCGGGCGGGTCGTGCACGCTGAAACGTCTCGATGATGGCGGTGCATATGTCTGGCTTAGGGCCCAGTTCGCCGATCTTGCCGATGAAGACATGGATTCCGCCAAAGGGGACCAGGTACCCATACTCAATTGAGCCAGCCTCGGGGCCCCATCCTGCATCGTTAATGTAGAGCTTGCCGCGACGACTCTTGGTCATCCGGCCCATAGTGTATCCCTTGATCCCTTTGAAGCTGCCCTTCAAGAACTCGAAACAACCATGCGCTGGCCCCACGGTGGGTGCCAACTGTCGTGGAATTGTCACGATAGATGTCCTAGCAGAAGGA
The DNA here is from genome assembly GCF_002162155.2 of Triticum dicoccoides. NCBI lineage: Eukaryota > Viridiplantae > Streptophyta > Magnoliopsida > Poales > Poaceae > Triticum > Triticum dicoccoides. The sequence goes on from NC_041389.1 coordinate 124,850,045, forward strand.
CTTATTCATGGAGCCATCGCAACATTGTTAGCTTAAAGGGGTTAATCGGGACAAAGGACACAGAGAGTTTATACTGGTTCGGCCCCTTGAAGTGAAGGTAAAAGACGAATCCAGTTTGATGTGGTATTAGTAGGGTTTTGATTACCAGGGAGTGAATACGCTTGGCCTAGTTCTCGATCTCTTGTTTCTTGCCCTAAACCGCCGCGGGGTCGTCCCTTTATATACGCATGTTAATGCCGGGTGGTTCACGGAGTCCCGGTCGGCTCATACACAACGTGTCCGGCTCGGTGAATAACTACACTTGCCTTACAATACAAGTCATACATACATGGTGGTTCATCCTCCTGGGCCTTAAGCCTCCTCTGGGTATTGGGCCGTCAACAGCTCGTATGACCCGCCACCTTCATTGGTGAGGCTCTGGTGGTATAACCCGGTCCCTCTTTGGGTGGTTCATACCCAGTAGTCATATCCCCAACAGTTTTGATGATGCTCTTGTTGTTATTGCTGGATGTGCTCAGACCAATGATGAGTGGGTGTTAGATACTCCATGTACTTTTCATATGTGCCCCCATAGATATTGGTTTACTACATTTGATTCTACTACTGTTGTTGGTTCCATTTTGGGTTTTGATAATTCACCATGCAAGATTGAAGGCATAGGTTCTATTTGAATCAAGATGTTTGATGGCACAATCAGAACATTGACAGATGTTTGGTATATTCCGAAGAAGAAGAGAAATCGTGTCTCTATGAGTTCCCTTGATGCAAAGGGGTACAAGTATTCAGGTAGAGATGGCGTTTTGAAGGTCACCAAACATTCCCTCATTGTGATGAAAGGCGATTTAAGTTCGACCAATGGTCTTTATTACCTTTGAGGTTCTACCGTTTCAGGTAGCGCTACTCCAGTTATTTCAAAGAATCTGATTGTGATACTACTAACCTTTGGCATATGCGTCTTGGACATATGAGTGAACTTGGTTTGGCAGAGTTAAATAAGAGAGGTCTTCTCAAGGGCTATGAAATTGGCAAATTGAAATTTTGTGAACATTGTATTTCGGCAAGCACAAGAGGGTGAAGTTCAACACTTCGGTTCATACAATTGAATGTATTCTTGATTATGTTCATTATGATTTATGGGGACAATCTCGCAAAAAGTCACTAGGTGGTGCTAGTTACATGCTGACTATTAGTGATGATTATTCGAGAAAAATATGGCCTTATTTCTTGAAGTATACATATCAAGCATTCTCAGCATTTAAGGAGTGGAAGATTATGATTGAAAGGAAAACTGAAAAGAAGGTTAAATACTTTGCAGTGATAATGGTATGAAATTCTGTTCTAAGTAATTTGAGAAATATTGCAAGTCTGAAGGCATTGTTAGGCATTACACCGTTCCTTATACTCCTAAAATAATGGTGTTGCTGAGTGTATGAATAGGACCATTATTTCCAGAGCCCGTTGCATGTTGTCCGATGCAAGTTTGTATAGGCATTTTTGGGTTGAGGCCTCTTCCACTGTTAGTTATCTCATTAACCATTCACCGTCTATTGCTCTTAATAAGAAAACTCCAATTAAGGTGTGGTCTGGTTCACCTGCTTATTATTCATAGTTGAGAGTTTTTGGTTGCACTGCTTATGCTCATGTTGATAATGGAAAATTGGAGCCTACGGATGTTAAGTGCATCTTTCTTGGTTATAAGTCTAGAATTAAAGGTTTTAAATTGTGGAATCCTGAAACCCGGAAGGTTGTTATTAGCAAAAATATTATCTTTAATGAATCTACTATGTTACATGATGTTCCATATACTAATGTTCTTGTTGAGAGTGAACAGCAGCCTACTATTCAGGTGGAGCATGTTATTGATTCAGGAGATACATCCGGTAATGAAAATGTTGATGCACATGATAATCCCATCGTTGATGATGAACATGTCACTCCAAATCAGCCTATTGTTCCACCTGGTGGGAGTCTCACACGTGACAAAGTTAGACGGGGTATTAATAAACCTGAAAGGTTAATTGAAGAGTGCAATATTGTTTCTTTTGCTCTATTGTTGCAGAAGAAATTGAAGATAATGTTGAGCCTTCTTCATATTCCAGGGCTATTATTTCTGGTGATAGTAATAAGTGGATGACCGTTGTGCATGATCAGATGGAATCACTGATATGTCCATTTTGCATCATGATTTCCTACTATTATCTATAATGTTCTTACGCATAATAATGCTTTATGGAGTAATTCTAATGCCTTTTCTCTCATAATATGCAAGGTTTACACAAAGAGGGAAAATGCCGGCAGCTAGAATTCTGGACCTGAAATAGCTACGTTAGAGATACATATTCTGCATAACACCAAATAAGCTGAAATTTCACGGAGAATTATTTTGGAATATATGAAAATACTAGAGCAAATAACTACCGGAGGAGGCCACCTCATGACCACAAGACACCAGGGCGCACCAGGCCCCCCAGGCGCGCACTGGCGGGTTGTGGCCAGCCCAGTCCACCTCCGGCGCCCATCTTCTGGTATAGAAGTCATTTTGACCTAGAAAAAAATAAGGAGATGACTTTCGGGATGGAGCGCCGCCGTTTTGAGGCGGAACTTGGGCAGGAGCACTTTTGCCCTCCGGCGAAGCGATTTCGCCAGGGAAACTTCCCTCCTAGAGGGGGAAATCGAAGCCATCGTCCTCACCAACAACCCTCTCATCTTTGGGAGGCCAATCCCCATCAACATATTAAACAACACCATCTCCTCTCAAACCCTAGTTCGTCTCTTGTGTTCAATCTTTGTACCGGAACCTCAGATTGGTACGTGTGGGTGACTAGTAGTGTTGATTACATCTTGTAGTTGATTACTATATGGTTTATTTGGTGGAAGATTATATGTTCAGATCAATTATGCTATTTAATACCCCTCTGATCTTGAGCATGAATATCATTTGTGAGTAGTTACTTTAGTTCTTGAGGTCACGGGAGAAGTCATGTTGCAAGTAATCATGTGAACTTGATATGTGTTCGATATTTTGATGATATGTATGTTGTGATTCCCTTAGTGGTGTCATGTGAACGTCGACTACATGGCACTTCACCATATTTGGGCCTAAGGGAATGCATTGTGGAGTAGTTATTAGATGATGGGTCGCTAGAGTGACAGAAGCTTATATCCTAGTTTATGCGCTACTTTGTAAGGGACTGATTTGGATCCAACTGTTTAATGTTATGGCTAGATTTTTTCTTAATACTTTTCTCATAGTTGCGGATGCTTGCGAGGGGGTTAATCATAAGTGGGAGGTTTGTTCAATTAAGAACAGCACCCAAGGACCGGTCCACCCACATATCAAATTATCAAAGTAGCGAACGCAGATCAGACCAACAAGATGAAAGTGACTAGATGAAATTCATGTGAGCCCTCAAGAACACTTTGCTTATTATAAGAGACAGTTTTGGCATGTACTTTGCCACAAAAGGATTGGGCTACCTTGGTGCACTTTATTTACCATTACCATTACTTCTCAATTACAAATTATCTTGCTATCAAAATACCTGTTACCGACTATTTCAATGCTTGCAGAAAATACATTGCTGAAAACCACTTGTCTTTTCCTTCTGTACCTCGTTGGGTTCGACACTCTTACTTATCAATAGGACAACAATTGATCCCTTATACTTGTGGGTCATCAATCACTTGAAAGAATGGCACTTGGGATTTAGTAAAATTACCTAGAGAGAAGAAACATATTCGTCGCAAGTGGGTTTTCAAAAGAAAAGAAGGTGTTTCTCCTAATGATGATACAAGATACAAAGCAAGGTTAGTTGCTAAAGGTTATAGGCAGATTCTAGGTATTGACTATAATGAAGTCTTTTCTCCTTTTGTGAAGCATAGCTCTATTCGCACTTTACTCAGTATTGTTGCCATGCATGATTTTGAGCTTGAACAATTGGACGTTACACTACTGCAGGATGGTCCAAATGCGACAATACGATCAGAGACCCTTCGACGAAACTGTGTGTGATGCCATAATCGTAAATATACACCCAATTACATAAGTGACTATACAGATCATTCGCACATACCTCAATAAACGATTGCATGCATTCTAAAGTAGGAGAAACGATCGTCTAGTCATCTACTTCTTGTGACGCTCCCGTAACTGCTATGTGGCTCGATCCCTCGTATGGGTCAGGAAGAAGACAATTCCTCATGTCAATGATCCGCCTGTACATCTCGTACCTTGTGTACGCGGCCATGGCCGCGTACTTGACATGTTTTTCATCCAGTCTCTCATGCCACACACTGTGTTAGGCGTTCATGTCCTTATTTCTCTCATTCATCATCTTCATGTAGTAGGGGTCGATGATGGCCGAGGCGTGGTCAACCAGGGAGTTCAGTTTGTTCTTGTCGCTGCCCCAGACCTTGTATTTGCTTTGGATGTTGACAAGATTCGGGCATTTCAAGCCCGAAACCTTGAGCGCTTTTAGATCGTTGGTGGTGTCCACCACAGCAAAACTGTAGTCGTAGTTGTTGATAAACCTGGAGAAATGCTGTAACATCCCAAAATTCTAAATTTTGGAATGTTATATTAAATAGATAGATTTGATTTATTTCTTGATTGTAGTGTGGTTGCTTGTGTGAAATTGAGTGAAATTTGAAACTTCTTGAAAGTTAAATGAGAGGGACTAAAATGACTTTCCCAAAACTTTCATCTTGCTTTTATGATCTCCATGAATTCAAATTATTTTCAAATATAAACCCTAGAGAGAAGATGACATGACTTCTTCCATTTAAAATGAAAAGGGTTTTTGAAAATATTTGAATTTCATTTGGAAATATTTCAAATGCAGAAACTTTATGCAACTCAATGATTTTCACGAGAGAAGATAAAATGAATTCTTCAAAACATATGAAATATGAGTTGGGAGTCTCAAAGAATCAAATTTAGAGTCCCTTTGAAATTATTTTTCAATTGGGAGTTATTTGGTTTTTATTCAAATTATTTTTCCCCAAAAATAAAATATATGGTAAATAGGGTAAAATGATTCCCTATAATAGAAAAATTGAGAGAAATGGAGGGTAAAATCATTTTGTTTTTTTAATATTTTTATTTGGTTTTTAATTAAACTAGAAGCACTTTTTCTTTATTTAATTTTTTGTGTATTTTATTTGACGCTAGAAAAATGTTCATCTTGTAGAAAATCTTTTTCCAAAATTTTTGATATATTATATGCCTATAGTGTATTTTTATTTTATTTTAGTTTTCTTTTATTTTCTGTAAAATTGTTTAAAAAAAAAAAGTACTCTCTCTTCGGACCGACTGGGCCGAAGCCCAGCCGGCCTAGTGCCCCGCCGTCCCCGAGCTCCCGCAGGAGTTCGGCTCCCACACGCCGCCGCTGCCGCCTAGTCCGACCAGGACTCTGTCCAGGCCGCCGCCGCCTTGACCTCTCCTCCATGCAACGCGCCGCCCTGACCCCGTCTCTCTCTCCTCCTCTTGTCAACCCCGCTGCCGCAGCCCACCTCCCACTGAGCCGCGCCGCCGCCGCCTCCCGTCGCTCGCTGCCGCATCGGAGCACCGCCGCCATCGCCTCACCTCCTTTCGCCACAGTCCGCCGCCGCCGACACCACCCGTCGCCGCGCTACTCCTCCTCGCCTCTCATCTGTTGGATTTAGATCTAACGGATTAGATCCATTCTTTACTTTTTCTAATCTAGCGAATAGTTCATTCGTTAGCGTTCGGTAGCGAACATTCGTTAAATAGTTTTTTCGTTTTATTTTATTTCTGTCAGGGACCCGTTTGCGATTAGTTTATTTACAGATAAGTCCATGTTCTTCAAACTAGCACAACTTTTCAATTGTTTGTCCAAATCCAACAAAACCAACGCCCACTTCTTCGTTATGATCCCCTGTATCCAGATAATCAACTTGAACATGTTTTTCAAGATTTAAAATTTGGTTACAAACAGATTTGAATTCAAAGTTCTTTTGTTCATAACTCGAGTTTTATAACTCCGATCTGAGTGATTCTTTTGTCAAATTGCTACGTCTTGAGCTTGCATTGGTTTTCCTTGAAGAGGAAAGGGTGACACAGCAATAGTAACGTAAGTATTTCCCTTAGTTTTTGAGAACCAAGGTATCAATCTAGTAGGAGGCTCCTCAAAAGTCCCACGCACCTACGAAAACAAACAAAGAACTCGCAACCAACGCAATAAAGGGGTTGTCAATCCCTTCACGGTCACTTGCGAAAGTGAGATCTGATAGAGATAGTATGATCAGATAAATATATTTTTGGTATTTTATAATATAGATGCAAAAAGTAAAGATGCAAATAAAAGTAGATTGAAAGCTTATATCATAAAAGATAGACCCGGGGGCCATAGGTTTCACTAGTGGATTCTCTCAAGATAGCATAAGTATTACGGTGGGTGAACAAATAACTGTCGAGAAATTGATAGAAAAGCGAATAAATTATGAGATTATCTAGGCATGATCATGTATATAGGCATCACGTCCGCGACAAGTAGACCGACTCCTGCCTGCATCTACTACTATTACTCCACACATCAGCCGCTATCCAGCATGCATCTAGAGTATTAAGTTCATAAGAATAGAGTAACACATTAAGAAAGATGACATGATGTAGAGGGATAAATTCAAGCAATATGATATAAACCCCATCTTTTTATCCTCGATGGCAACAATACAATATGTGCCTTGCAACCCTTTCTGTCACTGGGTAAGGACACCGCAAGATTGAACCCAAAGCTAAGCACTTCTCCCATGGCAAGAAAGATCAATCTTGTGGGCCAAACCAAACTGATAGTTCGAATAGACTTGCAAAGATAACTCAATCATACATAAAAGAATTCAGGGAAGATTCAAATATTTCTCATAGATAAACTTGACCATAAACCCACAACTCATCGGATCTCGACAAACACACCGTAAAAAGAGTTTACATCGAATAGATCTCCACAAGAGAGGGGGAGAACATTGTATTGAGATCCAAAAAGAGAGAAGAAGCCATCTAGCTAATAACTATGGACCCGAAGGTCTGTGGTAAACTACTAACAACTCATCGGAGGGGCTATGGTGTTGATGTAGAAGCCCTCCATGGTCGATTCCCCCTCCGGTGGAGCGTCGGCGAAGGCTCCAAGATGGGATCTCATGGATACAGAAGGTTACGGCGGTGGAAATTGTGTTTTGGTGGCTCCCTGGATGTTTTTGGGCTACGTAGGTATATATAGGAGGAAGAAGTATGTCGGTGGTCGCTCGAGGGGCCTAAGAGACAAGGGGCGCGCCCAGGAGGGGTGGGCGCGCCCTCCTATCTCCTGGCCGCCTCGATTGCTTCTTGACTGGCACTCCAAGTCCTCTAGATCACGTTCGTTCCAAAAATCATGCTCCCGAAGGTTTCATTCCGTTTGGACTCCGTTTGATATTCCTTTTCTTCGAAATACTAAAATAGGGAAAAAATAGCAATATGGGCTAGGCCTCCGGTTAGTAGGTTAGTCCCAAAATGGATATAAATGTGTAAAATAAAGCCCATAAACATCCAAAAGGGGTAATATAATAGCATGGAACAATCAAAAATTATAGATACGTTGGAGACGTATCAAGCATCCCCAAGCATAATTCCTGCTCGTCCTCGAGTAGGTAAATGATAAAAACAGAATTTTTGATGTGGAATGCTAACTAGCATAATTCTCAATGTATTTTTCTTTATTGTGGCATGAATGTTCAGATCCAAATGATTCAAGATAAAAGCTTATAAAACATAAAAATAATAATACTTCGAAGCATACTAACAAATAATCATGTCCTATCAAAATAGCATAGCCAAAGAAAGCTCATCCCTACAAAATCATATAGTTAGGCCATGCTTCATTTTCATTACACAAACTACTCCCATCATGTACAACCCCGATGACGAGCCGAGCAATTGGTTCATACTTTTTAGCGTGCTTCAGCTTTTTTCAACTCTTATGCAATACATGAGCGCAAGCCATGGACATAGCAATATGGTGGTATATGGTGGTGGTTGTAAGGACAAAAGGGAGAAGATAGTCTCACATCAACTAGGCGTATCAACGGGCTATGTAGATGCCCATTAATAGATATCAATGTGAGTGAGTAGGGATTGCCATGCAACGGATGCACTAGAGCTATAAATGTATGAAAGCTTTACAAAAGAAACTAAGTGAATTGCATCCAACTTGCTTGCTCACTAAGACCTAGGGCATTTTGAGGAAGCCCATCATTGGATTATACAAGCCAAGTTCTATAATGAAAAATTCCCACTAGTATATGAAAGTGACAACATAGGAGACTCTCTATCATGAAGATCATGGTGCTATTTTGAAGCACAAGTGTGGAAAAGAGATAGTAGCAATTGTCCCTTCTCTCTTTGTCTCTCATTTTAATTTTTTTTTGTTTTCTCTTTTTTTTTCTTTTTTTCTTTTTCTTTGGCCTTTCTATTTTTTGGCCTTTCTCTTTTTTTCTTTTTTTTCTTTGTAAAGTCCGAAGTCTCATCCCGACTTGTGGGGGAATCATAGTCTTCATCATCCTTTCCTCACTGGGACAATGCTCTAATAATGAAGATCATCACACTTTTATTGATTTACAACTCAAGAATTATAACTCGAAGCTAGAACAAGATATGACTCTATATGAATGCCTCCGGCGGTGTACCGGGATATGCAATGAATCAAGAGCGACATGTATGAAAATTATGAAGGTGGCTTTGCCACAAACACGATGTCAACTACAGGATCATGCAAAGAGCAATATGACAATGATGTAGCGTGTCATAATAAACGGAATGGTGGAAAGTTGCATGGTAATATATCTCGAAATGGCTAAGGAAATGCCATAATAGGTAGGTATGGTGGCTGTTTTGAGGAAGGTAAATAATGGGTGCATGCTACCGGCGAAAGTTGCGCGGTATAATAGAGGCTAGCTAAATGGAAGGATGAGTGTGCGTATATCCATGGACTCATATTAGTCATAAAGAACTCATATACTTGTTGCAAAAGTCTACTTAGCCCTCTAAGAAAAGTACTACTACGCAGGCCCCTGGAGGGATAGAATGGTAGGAAAAGACCATCGCTCGTCCCCAACTCCCACTCATAAGGAAGACACTCAAAGGAGCACCTCATGCAACAAATTTGTCACACAACTTTTACCATACGCGCAAGCTATGAGACTTGCCAACTTCAACACAAGTATTTCTCAATTTCATAATTACCCACTAGCATGACTCTAACATTACTACCTTTATATCTCAAAACAATTATCAAGCATCAAATTGATCCTAGTGTTTAATGCACTTTCTATGATAGTTTTTATTATACCCTACTTGGATGCTCATTATTCTAGGACCAAATTCATAACCATAGCAAATACCATGCTGTTATAAGAGACTCTCAATATAATATAAGTGAAGCATGAGAGACTAACAATTTCTATAAAATTAAGCCACCTCCGTGCTCTAAAAGATATAGTTGAAGCACTAGAGCAAAACTATCTAGCTCAAAAGATATAAGCGAAGCACATAGAGTATTCTCATAAATTCTAATCAAGTAGGATTCTCCCAAAAGGTGTGTACATCAAGTATGATTGTGGTAAACTAAAAAACAAATACTAATATAATACACGGCGCTCCAAGCAAAACACATATCATGTGGCGAATAAAAATATAGCTCCAAGTAAAGTTACCAATGAACGAAGACGAAAGAGGGGATGCCTTCCGGGGGCATCCCCAAGCTTAGGATTTTGGCTATTCTTGAATATCTTGGGGTTCCTTGGGCATCCCCAAGATTAGGCTTTTGCCTCTCCTTATTCCATAGTCCATCAAAGCTTTACCCAAAACTTGAAAACTTCACAACACAAAACTCAGCAGGAAATCTCATAAGCTCCGTTAGTGAAACAAAACAAAACCACCACATAAGTACTGTAATGAACTCATTATTTATTTATTTTGGTGTTAAACCTACTGTATTCCAAGTTCTCTATGGTTCATACCACTTAATACTAGCCATAGATGCATCAAAATAAGCAAACAACACACGAAAGACAGAATAGTCTGTAGCAATCTGTAACTAACGCAAACTTATGGAACTCTAAAAATCCTACCAAAATAGGAAGTCCTGGGAAATTTGTTTATTGTTCAGCAGCAAAAACAATCAATGCAAAATCACTATTCTGTGATTTATTGAATATTTTCTCGTGAGTGCAAAGTTTCTGTTTTTCAGCAGAATCAAATCAACTATCATCATAGGTTATCCTATAGGTTCTACTTGGTACAAACACTAATTAAAGCATGAAAACGCATCTAAACAGAAGGTAGATGCAAAATTTATTACTAAACAGGAAGAAAAACAAAAAAACACAAAGAAAATTGGGTTGCCTCCCAACTAGCGCTATCGTTTAAAGCCCCTAGCTAGGCATAAAAGCGAAGATAGATCTAAGTAGTGCCATCTTTGACACTTGATTCATAGGTAGCTCGCATGATAGATTCATAAGGTAATTTGACTTTCTTTCTTTGAAAGTGCTCCATGCCTTTCTCTAATGGAAATTGGAATCTAATATTCCCTTCCTTCATATCAATAATCGCACCAATCATTCTAAGGAAAGGTCTACCAAGAATAATAGGGAAAGAAAGATTGAAATCTATATCAAGAACGATAAAATCTACGGGTACCAAATTTATATTTGCAACAATGAGAACATCATTGATCCTTCCCATTGGCTTTTTAATGGTGGAATCTGCAAGGTGCAAATTTAAAGAGCAATCATCAAGATCATGGAAACCTAGAATATCACATAAAGTTTTCGGAATCGTGGAAACACTAGCACCCAAATCACACAAAGCAAAACACTCATGATCTTTAATTTTAATCTTTATAGTAGGTTCCCACTCATCATTAAGTTTTCTAGGTATAGAAACTTCCAAATTAAGTTTTTCATCAAAAGATTGCATCAAAGCATCAACGATATGTTTGGTAAAATCTTTATTTTGACTATAAGCATGAGGAGAATTAACGACGGATTGCAACAAGGAAATACAACTTTCTAAAGAACAATTATCATAATCAATTTCCTTGAAATCCGAGATAGTGGGTTCAATACTATTTAAAGTCATGACCTCTCGAATCCCACTTTTACCAAATTTAGCATCAAGATCTAAAAACTCTGAATTCTTGGGACGCCTTCTAACTAAAGTTATTTTCATGGAAACTTGAAGAACACGCCTTTACAAAGCAATATTTCTTAGCACGCAATCTAGCAGTTCTTTCCTTGCACTCCTTAATGGAAATTCTCATGGCTTTGAGAGACTCATTGATATTATGCTTAGGAGGAGTAGATCTAAGTTTAAGAGAATCAACATCAAGCGAAAGTCTATCAACGTTCCTAGCCAAATCATCAACTTTGAGCAATTTTTCTTCAAGCAAAGCATTAAAATTCTTTTGAGAAATCATAAATTCTTTCACACTATTCTCAAAATCAGAGGGCATCTTATTAAAATTACCATAAGAATTATTGTAGGAATTTCCATAATTATTAGAGGAATTACTAGGGATTGGTCTAGAATTAAAGTTTCCTCTATAAGCATTGTTTCCAAAACTATTCCTACCAACAAAATTCACATCCATAGATTCATTATTATTCTCAACCAAAGTAGACAAAGGCATATCATTGGGATCAAGAGGAGTATTTTTAGTAGAAAACAACTTCATAAGTTCATCCATCTTTCCACTCAAAACATTGATTTCTTCTATAGCATGCACTTTTTTACTAGAAGATCTTTCGGTGTTCCATTGAGAATAATTAGCCATGATATTATCAAGAAGTTTTGTAGCATCTCCTAACGCGATTTCCATAAAAGTGCCTCCCGCGGCCGAATCTAAAAGATTTCTAGAAGCAAAGTCCAAACCGGCATAAAATTTTTGTATAATCATCCATAAATTCAAACCATGAGTAGGGCAATTGCGAATCATCAATTTCATTCTTTCCCAAGATTGGGAAACATGCTCATGATCAAGTTGTTTAAAATTCATAATATCGTTCCTAAGAGTGATAATCTTAGCGGGAGATAAAAGCATCTTTGCACTTGTTCCAAGAATCAATACTATTTTTAGGTAAAGACGAAAACCAAACTTTAGCACGATCTCTAAGGGAAAACGGAAATAACTTCAATCTAACAATATCATTATCCGCATCTTTCTTCTTTTGCATATCACACAAATCAACAAACTTGTTTACATGAGTAGCGACATCTTCACTAGGAAGGTCGGCGAATTGATCTTTCATAACAAGATTCAGCAAAGCGGTATTGATTTCACATGACTCGACATCATTAAGAGGAGAAATCGGAGTACTAAGGAAATCATGATTATTGGTATTGGAGAAATCACACAATTTTGTATTATCTTGCGCCATGGCAACAAGTAATCCAACACACAAGCAAACAGAAAAAGGCAAGCGAAAAAGAGAGAGAGATTGGGAAAGAGAGGGCAAATAAAACGGCAAGGGTGAAGTGGAGGAGAGGAAAATGAGAGGCAAATGGCAAATAATGTAAATGCGAGGGAGATGAGTTTGTGATGGGTACTTGGTATGTCTTGACTTGAGCGAAGACCTCCCCGGCAACGGCGCCAGAAATCCTTCTTGCTACGTCTTGAGCTTGCGTTGGTTTTCCTTGAAGAGGAAAGGGTGATGCAGCAATAGTAGCGTAAGTATTTCCCTTAGTTTTTGAGAACCAAGGTATCAATCCAGTAGGAGGTGTCGTGGTTCTAAGTCTGACAGTAGAAAGGGGGGTAGGTATGGAGAGGCAAGATCTTGGCTATGGTGAAGGTGTACACACGATGTTTACGAGTTCAGGCCCTTCTCGGAGGAAGTAATAGCCCTACGTCTCGGTGCCCAGAGGCGGTTGATTGGATTATATGTGTGGATTACAGAGGGTGCGAACCCTTGCGCCAGAGGAGGGGGTGGCTTATATAGAGTGCGCCAGGACCCCAGCCCCACTCCATTACAAGGGAACTAATGGACATAAAGTAGAGACATTACTGGTAACGCTAGCATTAAGAGTACTTAACGCTCATGAAGACTAAGGAATAAATATCTGGCCGTTGTGTGATCTCCTGACTACTGGTCTTCGATATGGTCGAGTGATCTTCCTTGTGGTCGAGTGGCGATAGGTAACCACCGTCGAGTGATGTGACTGTCGAGTGGATTGCACTCGACATATGAGACTGGTGCTCTTCTGTCGACTCTTGGTCTTTTCATCTTCCAGGGTAGTGACCTCGGGAAGGATGTATAGGTCGAGCCTATGACCCTACCATAGGTCTGTATCCTCGTCAGTAGCCCTCGAATGGATTAAGGTGTGAGAGGAAAGAAAGACAACATTGGGCATGTCTCATGTCTCCGCGAGTGCTTTCTGTTAGACTGAACGCTTGCGTTGGTACTTCGGGGAAGACTCGGTTGCCTTGATCCATTCAGTGATTAGTCGACTGAATTGATGACTTCATGCGTCAAGTGTCGTGTGGGGGTGTGAGATCTTGGGCACGATTGCCTACGGGAGATCCCGGATTCCGCGGGATACGAAATTTCGGGGGCGCGCGCGAACAGAGGGGCGCCAAAAAAAAGGGGGACCCGGATAAGCAGCGACGCCTCAATCATCGCGCCGCCTTTTTCGCCACGTTCGCTGCATGCGCAACTGTAGCAGGATTTGACGGGATTGCCCGGCCCCACGCATCAGTCACTCGGAAGTGATCCTTTATAAGGCGACGGGGCCGGGGTGCTTGCACTGTGCACTCCTACCTCTTCTTCTTTCTCCTCTGCTCCTCCACCGCACCAAGCGCCTCTGCCTCTGACGCCGCCGCCCTCTAGCCATGGTGAAGGACAAGATGGCAGTGCTAGAGCGCGCCAAGAAAGCAACAGGGGCGGCGAAGGGCAAGAAACCAAGTCGCAGATCATCGTCGCGCTCGGGGCTGCCGCCAGGCTGGATCGAAGGTGATTGGATCCGGTCCTCGATCGGGCAGGAAGATCTGACCGATCTAGAGGAGTCTGGGTTGATTGCAGCGGGGGCGGTGAGGCTGACGAAGGGAGAGACGGATCCACAACCTCGACCGGGTGAGTGCGTCTTGCTCGCCACTCATGTCGACCGGGGGTTATCCCTTCCTCCGCACCCTTTCTTCCGAGGGTTTTTGAACTTCTTCGGGGCACAGCTCCACCACTTTTCCCCCAATACTATTACGTACCTAGCCACTTTCATGTCGATGTGCGAGAACTTCTTAGGGTGTCGACCGCACTGGGGTCTCTTCAAACATATTTTCACCATTCGCTCCCAGTCGGTTAAAAAGGCGAAGTCGAGTTACTCGAAAACCCATGTTATCCAGATGTGTGGGGGCTTAGGCATCCAAAAGAGGAATAGGAGCGCTTTCCCTGTTATGACCCTTCCTGAATCCGTTAGAGGTTGGAAATCGTCCTAGTTCTAGTGCTAGGACGTTGCTACTCCAGGTCATTCGACTGGTCTCCCTCCTTTTTCATTCGACCACATCCAAACTCCTGCTCCACTAAAGGTTACTGCTGCCGAGACCATGGAGACGAGGATGTTAGTGGACCGAGTGGTCCAGCTCATTAATGACAGTGTCACTGGCCTGGACTTGCTGGAGGTGTTCCTTGCTCGGCGTATCCAGCCTCTCCAGGCCCATGACCATTCGATGTGGTTGTATTCTGGGCTGAGTGACACCACTCGGGTCCATCCAGAAGAAGTGTCGCTCGACACCGTGGCCTCGTGGTTGAAGAGCATTACGGGCACTCAAGATAACCCTAGAGGATCTAGGCGAGTCATCCCTTTCGGAAGCGACAACCCGCCCGACAAAGTACGTTCTTTGTTCCGAGTGTTTTCCGCCTGCATTCCGACTGAACTTGACGTTGGCTGACTCTTGTCTTGCCCAATTTGCTTCGCAGGTATTCACTGAGATGTACTCCATGCCCAACAGCGAACAGGATTTGGCGCAGGACCAGGAGGGGGAAGACAGTGCTGAGGAGAGTGGTGAGTGGGAGTCTCCGGAAGGGGAGGAGGAGGAGGAGAGCGAGGAGTCGGACGAGGAGGAAGAGGTCGACTCGCCGCCCCGCTCCGAGCATCGATCCAAGCAACAACACAATCTGTCTGGCGGTCGTGCGAAGAGTGCAGCTCCAAGTGCCACCACCCAAAAGCGCGCTCGGACGTCGACTCCGGAGCCGACGGAGAAGGTGGCTAAACAGCCAAAAGTCGCCCCTTCCAAGACCCGAAAGACATTGTCGCGAATCAAGATGGACGTCCCCGTTTGTGGGGACCCCGACTCGCAAGTCGTGATCACCGAATGCACGTGTACAGTGATCCCAGAGATCAATGCTCACTGAACACACAGAAGCTGAATAACAAGAGTCTTACATCCATACATACCGTCTTACACAAATAGTGACCAACATGGTCAAGTCTTACATCGATAAAGCCTTAAGGGCTGAACATCAAATGAAACATAGCAGCGGAAATCGTCGTCGATAAGTAGAACCCATGCCATCTGCCTTAACCCTACAGGCAATCTGACTGGGAACGTCCTAGTTCGCATGATCGTCTCCAAAGAACTCTTCTTCGAACTCCGGTTCTCCCATGCCTGGTCAATTAAATAACCAGTGGCAAGCCAATGAGTACTTTGAATGTACTCGCAAGCAACCCATGATTTGGTTCAAGGTACAGTAATGCATGACATAGGTAAAGTTTTGCATAAAGCTAGTTTTGAGTGCAGGACATGTTCAACATCCTATAAAGCATGCATCAAGAGAATTCAAGTAACCATAAGATCTGGTCATAGATATCAACATAAATAGAAAGGGGCACCAACCCATTTATCATAAACAGAGAGGGCACCAACCCATCTCAATCGTGTCAAGTCCTCTGACTTGATCCAAGACAACACCATCATCTCACACACACACCGGGTTTGAAAACAAGTGGACGTAGCCCAAGAGCGGTTACCCAACTGTCCTTGACCGTGGACACGGCTATTCGAATAGTTTTACACTCTGCAGAGGTTGCACACTTTACCCACTAGATCCGGGGAACTTCCGTGTCATCCACGACCCGCGGTACCTCAAGTACCCGGGGTAAGCACCCGATCACTACCTTTCCCTAGACGACACTAACATGGAGTCCACTCGATTGGTAGTAACCCCCGTGCCGAACATTTCACATCATAAAGTTGTGGAGCCTCGCTCCCATTTTCATCACATACCACAAGCACGGGGTACCAACGGTGTCTCCGGTGCCCTGTGAAAACAGTCATGGCCGCCCTACCTGGCACGACCCCGTCCCAAGAGAGAGCACCAACTCTCCCCCGTCACTAGTAATGCGGGCTCCAAGCTAGTATCGGTCTAGGTACTCAATAATGCCCTTTCCCATATAAGGGTAGAGTGGTCGCGCATGTAAGGTTGGAATAACGGTCGCAACTCCGACCAATCCGTTTTGAAAACAACACACACCTTCCTTGGCACACCACTTCGTCATCAAGTGGTCACCCATCTCATCATCTCCCTCGGGCATAGGTGGCACCCGACGGGGTTTTCGAAAAGACTTTTGAAATCACATTGCCTCCTTCACCATGCACAAACCCACCCCATTTGCGTAGCATCTACATTTGCATCCTATCTACTCCCACCGGCATAACCCTCATAAGAAGGTAGGGCCAGGCACACTGCAAGTATCAACGAGGAAGTAATCGTGGTAACCAACCCACATGGTTCACCATCTCATCATGATTCCGATGCATCGATAATAAAGAGCTAAAAATGACATGCATATAAAAGGGGTATCATAGTCATGGTCAAAGGGCTGCTTGCCTTGGTTGGCTTGATCTTCAAAGTCTTCAGGCTCTGCTCCTCCTTCTTCCTCAGCTACCTCGTCAAACACGGGATCTAACGTCGCAAGAAAACAACGGGAAAAATAAGACAATAATAAAAACAGAAAAGTCAAAGTGCTCACAAAAATGTCAACTTATTTTTGTAAAATACTAAGAGGAAAGCTAGGAAGGGGACAACTTTTGGTTTTGGTTTTGGAGCAGCAAAATAGGAGTTATGGATTTTCAAAGGCCTATTTAAATGCTAAAAACCACATTTAAATATTTACAGAGAATAAAAGGTGGTTGGATTTGAATGAAAGTTGCACCATTAAATAGGTTGCAATATTCTAGGAATTTAGAAATTGGAATCAATGCATTTGGATTAATATTCTGTCCTGTGGAATTTTTGGAAATAATACAGAAAAGGAAAAAGAGAAACGGCGCTGTGCCACTGGGCCAGAGAGGCCACAGCAGCAGCAGGCCCAGGGGGGGAAACCCAGCCCACGCGGCCGCCACATCGAAGGCGTAAAGGCTGAATACGCCTTCAGCCGACGGCGGATCGGTGCGCGCGTGCGCGCACGTTTTAAACCTGACGGGTGGATCCCACCCGTCAGGGCGTGTGGCTGACGGGCCGGCCCCACGGCGGCCGTCGTCTACCTCCGGCCAGAGGCGACGGCGAGCTCGCCGGCGGCGATACAGGGCACGAGAAGGGGCGCGGAGGCTACCGTTGGACTCAGGAGCGAGTCGCGGTTCTGGTGGTGGTGGAGACGGTCGCCGGGGTGGCCTGCTTCGCCGGCGACGAGGTCCCGCGGCGGAGGTGCTTCGGGCGCCGGTGGTTCCGGCCGTTTCCGGCTGCAAAACGAGGGGGAAAGAGAGGGGAAAGCATCAGTGAGGCGAGGGGAGTCCAGTTCGAGAGAGAAAAGGAGCGGAGGAGGCCTGTACCCGCAGATCGACGGCGACCCGAGGCGGCGGAGCTCGAGCTCGATCTCGAGCTCGGGCGGCTCTGGAGAGAAGTGGGTGGTTCCGGGGGTGGATTGGGTGTGTGGAGGGGCGACAGGGAGGAAGAGGAGGGCTCGGGAGCGCCTTATATAGGCTGGCCGCGGTTCACCGTGGGCGTGGCCTACGGGCGCCCGCGGGATCGGCTCTGGAAGCCGTTGGAGAGAGGTTGGAGCTGTCCACGACGCTCGTGGGGATGGAGTAGGGCGCCAGGGAGGAGGAGAGAGAGCGGGGGAGTGTTCTGGCGCCCGCGCGTGTGAGGCCGGCCATTGGCCGAGCCGGACGGCGTCGGGCACGCGCTGCAGGAGGGGAGAGAGAGGGAGAGACAATGGGGACGGCACGGCGGCGTGTCGCAGACGTCAAGACACATCAACTGGCGCGATGGGAAGGCACGAGGCGGTCGGGAGGCGCGGTGTCAACGGTCGGCGCTCTGGCAGGCGCTCCAGAGCGCGACTTTGGCCGGCATCCGCGGGTTTTCCGCGTCGCGCGCGCGTCCTTTTCTGTCTGGAGGCTACAGTGGAAGGGGGCAAAACCTGGAAAGAGCCTGGGATGCTCTGGGGTGCAGAGGGGAGAGAGAGAGGCTGGGAGAGAGAAGGGAAGCTGTTGTCCAGAGAGGACAAACGTGATTCCCTCCTTCCTCCACATTGCTTCCTCGGGTAGAAAAGTGTCTAAGTGACAGAGGGGAGTGAGGAGGGGTTGTGGCAGAAAGATGAACTCAAGGAGATTAGTGAAAGTGGCAAAAATAGGCTTTTTAGTATTTTGCCAGAAGGTGTTTGATGGAGTTTTGGGTAAGCTAATGACTCCCACTGGCCAAGATACTCCAAGGGGTGAAATGTCACATATATTTAGGGCCTTCCACCCATTTTGAGCTTATTTGGACAAAGTTGCCAATGCAACTTTTGCAAACCCTAGAAATGGGCAGAAATGGATTTGTGTAGATCCAGTGGAGTAAATCATTTCTCCTTGATGTGCCACTTGGTGTGGTAGCCTTATTTGGTCACATGATCAGGCTCACCAAAGTTGGGGTCCTGGAGAAAAAGTTGGTAGTGCAAAGTAGTTCAAACTTGATTCTGGTCAGAGAGGGTTTTGAGGCACTTTGACCAAGACTTCCTATTCTCCAACCTGTGCCATTTGGTCCAGATGCATCATTAGACCAATGAAGCATGTCCACCAAGTTTGAGCACATTTGGACATACTTGGCAATGTAAAGTTGATCAAACTTCAGAATGGACAGAGATAGTTTTGAGGGGTTTTGATGGTGTTATATTGTTCTCCAAGTCATGAGACTTGGCAAGATCATCTAATATGTCGTATGTGACATGATGGAATTTTCTTGGAATTTCTGGAGAATATTTCCTTTGTAAATATTTCAAAAGCTTGAAATATCCAGAAAGGGTTTTAGAGGGATTTGACCAATATTTTGAGCATGACCAGGTGTTGAAACTCTTATGTATGGACAATATATGTCCTATGAGTTTCCCTAAATTTTGTCAAATATTTTTGAAACAGTAAAGTAATTTTTTCCTATTAAAGACCATTTCTGGCCTTAAGAAAAAGCCTTTAAATAAAATAGAACAGTAACTTTTAAAATTATATTTTTGTGGTTCCTGGGCATCCTATATCTAATAGGAGTCTAATATATTTTTGGAAAGATTTTTACTGCCCTTAATCAAGTACTTGTAGTGCAAACCTCAATTCAGGGGTTTTTGGAAAACTAATTTTAGAAAATACTTTCTGGCCAAATTATTTTTGTAAGAAAACTCCATATAGCACTATTCACATGGCATGGTCATTGGTCA
Source organism: Triticum dicoccoides (assembly GCF_002162155.2). Classification (NCBI taxonomy): domain Eukaryota; kingdom Viridiplantae; phylum Streptophyta; class Magnoliopsida; order Poales; family Poaceae; genus Triticum; species Triticum dicoccoides. Next base: position 124,869,708 of record NC_041389.1, read on the forward strand.
GGAGCTTGGGGTAAGGAGGTGGAATATAGAGGGCAGAGTAGTTGACTTCAAGAAGCACTTGAAAGAAACACAGAGAGAAAACCAACTCCAAATAAAAGCCAAAAAAAATGCAAAAAGTTTTTGTTGGTCCAAATTTTCATGCTTTAATAATGAAAATGAAATGTTACAAAATGCACGGTGTGACAGACCTACCCCCCTTACAAGAATCTCGTCCCCGAGATTCCTAAACTAGGCTTAAAAGAGATACGGAAATTCGGATCTAAGGTAGTCTTCACGCTCCCAAGTTGCTTCTGCTTCAGTGTGGTTTCTCCATTGGACCTTGAAGTACTTGATGGTGCGGCTTCGAGTGCGTCGTTCAGCCTCATCCATAATGCAGATGGGCCGCTCACGATAAGTCAAATCAGGTTGAAGATCAATGGCTTGATGATTGACGTCCTTGTAGAGGTCGGGCTTGTCTGGAACTTGGAGACACTTCCGGAGTTGTGACACGTGGAACACGTTGTGCACATCAGAAAGTTCAGGTGGAAGTTCCAACTGGTAAGCCACCTCCCCTCGTCGCTCAGTGATCTTGAAGGGCCCAATGTATCTCGGAGCGAGCTTTCCCCTGACATGAAAGCGCTGGGCTCCTTTGAGAGGGGTGACCCGGAGATAGACATGGTCTCCAACTCGGAAGTTTATGTCTCTGCGACGTGAGTCCGCATAGCTCTTCTGCCTTGACTTGGCAGACTTCAGACGCTCTCTGACAAGCTGGACTTGCTCTTCTGCTTCACGAAGGATATCAGGCCCAAAGACGAGTCCTTCTCCGGTCTCCGACCAGTTGAGAGGTGTACGGCACTTCCGCCCGTATAACACTTCAAATGGTGCCATCTGAAGGCTGGCCTGATAACTGTTGTTGTAAGAGAACTCGGCGAAAGGGAGGCAATCTTCCCACTTAGCTCCAGAAGCTAAGACACAGGCTCGGAGCATGTCTTCGAGTATTTGATTCACTCGCTCGGTCTGACCTCCGGTCTGTGGGTGGAAAGCAGTGCTGAAGGACAACTTGGTCCCCATAGCCTCCTGGAATTTCTTCCAAAACCTTGAGGTGAACTGGGTTCCTCGATCTGACACAATCTCCTTGGGAACACCATGAAGGCTCACGATTCGGTTGATGTAGAGACTGGCTAACTGGTTCCCCTTGTAGGTCGTCTTGACAGGAATGAAGTGGGCCACCTTGGTCAAATGGTCAACGATGACCCATATTGAGTCATGTCCCTTGCTTGACCTGGGTAAACCGGTGATGAAGTCCATCCCGACTCTGTCCCACTTCCATTCAGGCACCTTAAGGGGTTGCAACAATCCAGCGGGTCGCTGATGCTCAGCTTTGACTCTCTGGCATACGTCACATTTTGCAACATAGGTGGCAATCTCCCTTTTCATCCCGTGCCACCAAAATCTTTCCTTCAGGTCTTGATACATCTTGGTGCCTCCAGGGTGGATGGAATATGGGCTGTCATGAGCTTCTTGCAAGATCAGGTTCTTGAGCTCAACCTTGTTGGGCACGCAGATGCGATTCCCAAACCACACAATTCCTTCCTCATCTTCTGAGAATCCTGAGGCTTTGCCTGCCTTGATCTTCCTCTTGATGCCTTCAATACTCTCATGCCCCTTCTGAGCTTTCTTGATATCATCCATCAAGGTAGGCTTAACTTCGAGGCTGGCCAAGAATCCTGGTGCAACCAGTTCCAACCCGAAGCTTTCAAGTTCTTCATACAAGGCGGGTAGCTTGTGCTTTAGCATAGCATTCAAGGAGCAAGCCTTCCTGCTCAACGCGTCTGCTACCACATTACCCTTTCCAGGGTGGTATTGAACACTGAGGTCATAATCCTTTATCAACTCTAGCCATCTTCTCTGCCTCATGTTCAATTCCCTCTGAGTGAAAATATACTTCAGACTTTTGTGATCCGTGTATACCTCACATCGCTTCCCCAAGAGGTAATGTCGCCAAGTCTTCAGGGCATGAACCACTGCTGCTAGCTCAAGGTCATGGGTAGCGTAGTTCTCTTCGTGAGGTCGTAGCTGCCTTGAAAGGTAGGCCACGACTCTGCCTTCTTGCATCAGAACACCCCCCAGTCCGATTCTTGACGCATCACAATATATCACAAACTCCTTGTGTATATCTGGTGTGGCCAGAACTGGAGCGGTGGTTAGCCTCTTCTTCAGCTCCTGGAAGCTTTCTTCGCACTTCGGCGTCCATTCGAACTTCTTGTCCTTCTTCAAGAGCTGAGTCATGGGTCGGGCAATGCTTGAGAATCCTTCAACGAACTTGCGGTAATATCCCGCGAGTCCGAGGAAGCTTCTGACTTCCTTCACATTGCTCGGGGATTGCCATCCAGTCACGGCTTCTATCTTGGCAGGGTCGACTGACAATCCCTCTTCTGTTAGAACATGTCCCAGAAATCCAACTTCACGCAGCCAGAATTCACACTTGCTGAACTTGGCATACAGTTGGTGCTCTCGAAGCTTGTCTAGGACCATCCTCAAGTGTTGCTCGTGCTCTTCTTCCGACTTCGAGAAGACAAGAATGTCATCAATGAAGACGACGACGAACTTGTCCAAATATTCCATGAAGACCTTATTCATGAGATACATGAAGTAAGCCGGGGCATTGGTCAACCCAAAGGACATGACCGTGCATTCATATAGGCCATATCTGGTTACGAATGCCGTCTTCGGAATATCTTGGGGTCTAATCTTCAGTTGGTAGTACCCAGATCTGAGGTCGATCTTGGAGAACACCTTGGCCCCATTGAGTTGATCAAACAGATCTTCAATCTTGGGAAGTGGGTACTTGTTCTTGATTGTAACCTCGTTGAGGGAGCGGTAGTCAATGCATAAGCGGATGGTACCGTCCTTCTTTGCCACAAACAGAACAGGTGATCCCCAAGGGGAGGCACTAGGGCGGATAAATCCCTTCCTCAACTGCTCTTCCAACTGCTTCTTCAATTCTGCTAACTCCTCCGATCCCATCCTATAAGGCTTCTTATAGATGGGTCCTGCTCCGGGTATGAGCTCGATGATGAACTCAATGTCTCGGTCAGGAGGCATTCCTGGTAGCTCATCAGGAAAAACATCGGGATACTCGCATACTACCGGCACTTGTTCCAATCCAACTTCAGTCAGACAGTTGGCTTGGTTGGCTTGAGCAGAAGAGGGGTTGGAGGCAAATTTGACTTTGACTCCTCGGTCATTGGTCATAGTGACCGTCCGGTTGGCGCAATCAATCAAGCCTTGGTGCTCGCTGAGCCAATCCATTCCCAAGATCACATCCAAGCCTTGTGATTTTAGGATGATAAGGTCTGCTAGGAAGTCTACCCCGTTAATGGTAATCCCGACTCCTTTACATCCTATCTTGGCTCTCATCTCTGCTCCAGGGGTTTGTACCACCATAGGGTTATTCAGGGGTGTAGGGGTCATGCCACTTTTTAATGCAAAACTTTGGGTGACAAAAGAATGCGTGGCTCCAGAATCAAACAAAACTGTTGCGGGTGCTGAATTGACAAGGAACGTACCCAGCACGACGTCCGGGTCTTCCTGGGCTTCTTCCGCGGTGACATGATTCACACGACCCCTGCCATTGTTGGGCAAGTTGCGGGGAGCTTGGTTCCTTGGTGGCATTCCACGGCCTTGTCCCGGGTTCTGCGCATTGGGGCGCGGGGCGTCAGGCTTCTTGTTGGGGCAATTCTTGGAGTAATGCCCTGGCTGTCCACATCCGAAACAAGTGACTTGATTGGGGACGACGCCCTTGCCAGCATTGTTATTGGGGTTGTTGTAAGCTGGCCTGGGGTTGGCATACTGCTGAGGTGGATAGTTGGTGCGAGGTGCAGGAGCTCTTGGCTGCTGATAGGTTGGCTTGACCGGGGCTGGCTGCCACGGGCGAGGCTTCTTGCGGCTGGGTAGAGGTACCAGTACGTGTTACAACAGGCATCCTGTTGGAGCGGTCAAGGTCTCATGATTGGGAACAACAATGAGGGAAAGCAGTAGAGATGGAATGCCTAGCAAGGGGGTGGTGTGACACAAATTAAGTAAAACAAAGGCCAGAAGGGCCAAACTCATGCATTAAAACCAAATGGGGAATGTAGTCGTTTACAAGTTCCCGAAGGGAAAGTACGACTTCATGAAAGCAAGCTGAACGCAAACGCAACATAACATGGTTTCATAAGAACCATTACAAGGACTCGACTTCGCAAAAGGGGTACACGACCTATCCAACCATAGGCTACGAGCTAGCCTATCCTAGTCCTGAACGGAGTCTAAGTGGTGGAATGCTCGGTCGGGTATTCTGGCTCCTCTGGGTCTTCCTCCTCATCTTCATCTGTCTTGGTCTCTTCATCGCTTGAGGAAGCGGGGGAGTGAAGGAGCTGAACACGACGCTGCTTTGTTGGTGGCGTCGTGAAGAGGTTGCGGTACTCCTTTGCCGTCATACGGCGTGGCTGAGGTGGTCCCTCGGCATGTGCGACCTGTGGGGGTCGTCCGCCTCGATACGCTACTGCGGGCTGTCCAGGGGGCGCTCCATCCTTCTTGATCCTGTCTGCCTTCATCTGAACTATGCGGAGGAGCTCCTTGGTCTCGCGGAGTTCCTTCCGAAGCTCCGTCGACTCCGAGGCCAGGTGTTGTGCCAGACTGTCGGCACACAAGCTGAAGTAGGTCTGGAAGCGGAGAGAAAGTCCCTCGTCCAAGGGTGGTGCTGGTGCGCTGCTCTCGTCATCACCTTCCTTACGATAAGGCAGGTAACGAGTGGCTGGCTCTCTCGCCATCTCTGGCAGGAGATCCCGGAGGCGAGTCAGCGCCTTGAGGGCAGCAGTCTCCACGGCGAGAAGCAGTGTCGCCATCTGGGGTCCCTCAAAGAACCAGCTCGTCGGGGCGTCATTCGCCCTCACGACTACCTCCACGTGATACTCCCTCTTGGTGCTGTCGACCCAGTGCTCGTGGTAGGAGAAGGTGGGGACTCGAGTGAACTGGCACTTCCTGAGGCTATCCTCAAGAAGCACAGGAAACCCAGTGGTCAGGAAGTCCTCGGGTACGGCGGCCATCTACAAAAAGTGGAAGGGAAAGGGTCAATAAAGGAATGTGACCTATGTTTGGGATACTAACATAAACATAGGTATATGGGTAACCTGGTGGATAGTCTCGCTCTAACTAACGTCCATGCTAACTAAGGCTTCCTACAGTCAGGATGGCTCTGATACCAGCTATGTGGGGACCCCGACTAGCAAGTCGTGATCACCGAATGCACGTGTACAGTGATCCCAGAGATCAATGCTCACTGAACACACAGAAGCTGAATAACAAGAGTCTTACATCCATACATACCGTCTTACACAAATAGTGACCAACATGGTCAAGTCTTACATCGATAAAGCCTTAAGGGCTGAACATCAAATGAAACATAGCAGCGGAAATCGTCGTCGATAAGTAGAACCCATGCCATCTGCCTTAACCCTACAGGCAATCTGACTGGGAACGTCCTAGTTCGCATGATCGTCTCCAAAGAACTCTTCTTCGAACTCCGGTTCTCCCATGCCTGGTCAATTAAATAACCAGTGGCAAGCCAATGAGTACTTTGAATGTACTCGCAAGCAACCCATGATTTGGTTCAAGGTACAGTAATGCATGACATAGGTAAAGTTTTGCATAAAGCTAGTTTTGAGTGTAGGACATGTTCAACATCCTATAAAGCATGCATCAAGAGAATTCAAGTAACCATAAG
>NC_041389.1:124875498-124884385 GCF_002162155.2 Triticum dicoccoides
GATGTCTTGCTCAACATGCATAGCCTTGAATCCATCCCACCAAGCTCTGGCAGTCCCCCCGAGACAGTGGGCAGCATACGCCACTTTATCACGGTCCTCAGTGCATCCGACTAGTGCCAGCAGATCCTCAATGGTGCGGACCCAGTCGTCTGCATCCAGGGGTTCAGCAGTCTCGATGAAAGTGGGTGGTGCATGCTTCTTGAATTCCACCAGTGTGGAACGTCCATGGCCGTGCCCCGCCGGCTGGCGGTTGACAGCCTGAGCAATCATCTGGAGGGCTGCAGTGTTGGCTTGGCGCTCCTCTCGAAAGGCTTGGAGAAGCTGAGCCATATCCATGCTTGGAGGAGGTGGTGGTGGTGGAGTCTGTCCTTGGGCTTGGTCCTGGCTGGCTCCGGCCTCAGCAGAACCTCCGGCTTCTTGCGGCTGGGTAGAGGTACCAGTACGTGTTACAACAAGCATCCTGTTGGAGCGGTCAAGGTCTCATGATTGGGAACAACAATGAGGGAAAGCAGTATAGATGGAATGCCTAGTAAGGGGGTGGTGTGACACAATTTAAGTTAAACAAAGGCCAGAAGGGCCGAACTCATGCATTAAAACCAAATGAGGAATGTAGTCGTTTACAAGTTCCCGAAGGGAAAGTACGACTTCATGAAAGCAAGCTGAACGCAAACGCAACATAACATGGTTTCACAAGAACCATTACAAGGACTCGACTTCGCAAAAGGGGTACACGACCTATCCTACCATAGGCTACGAGCTAGCCTATCCTAGTCCTGAACGGAGTCTAAGTGGTGGAATGCTCGGTCGGGTATTCTGGCTCCTCTGGATCTTCCTCCTCATCTTCATCTGTCTTGGTCTCCTCATCGCTCGAGGAAGCGGGGGAGTGAAGGAGCAGAACACGGCGCTGCTTTGCTGGTGGCGTCTTGAAGAGGTTGCGGTACTCCTTTGCCGTCATACGGCGTGGCTGAGGTGGTCCCTCGGCATGTGCGACCTGTGGGGGTCGTCCGCCTCGATACGCTACTGCGGGCTGTCCAGGGGGCGCTCCATCCTTCTTGATCCTGTCTGCCTTCATCTGAACTATGCGGAGAAACTCCTTGGTCTCGCGGAGTTCCTTCCGAAGCTCCGTCGACTCCGAGGCCAGGTGTTGTGCCAGACTGTCGGCACACAAGCTGAAGTAGGTCTGGAAGCGGAGAGAAAGTCCCTCGTCCAAGGGTGGTGCTGGTGCGCTGCTCTCGTCATCACCTTCCTTACGATAAGGCAGGTAACGAGTGGCTGGCTCTCTCGCCATCTCTGGCAGGAGATCCCGGAGGCGAGTCAGCGCCTTGAGGGCAGCAGTCTCCACGGCGAGAAGCAGTGTCGCCATCTGGGGTCCCTCAAAGAACCAGCTCGTCGGGGCGTCATTCGCCCTCACGACTACCTCCACGTGATACTCCCTCTTGGTGCTGTCGACCCAGTGCTCGTGGTAGGAGAAGGTGGGGACTCGAGTGAACTGGCACTTCCTGAGGCTATCCTCAAGAAGCACAGGAAACCCAGTGGTCAGGAAGTCCTCGGGTACGGCGGCCATCTACAAAAAGTGGAAGGGAAAGGGTCAATAAAGGAATGTGACCTATGTTTGGGATACAAACATAAACATAGGTATATGGGTAACCTGGTGGATAGTCTCGCTCTAACTAACGTCCATGCTAACTAAGGCTTCCTACAGTCAGGATGGCTCTGATACCAGCTCTGTGGGGACCCCGACTCGCAAGTCGTGATCACCGAATGCACGTGTACAGTGATCCCAGAGATCAATGCTCACTGAACACACAGAAGCTGAATAACAAGAGTCTTACATCCATACATACCGTCTTACACAAATAGTGACCAACATGGTCAAGTCTTACATCGATAAAGCCTTAAGGGCTGAACATCAAATGAAACATAGCAGCGGAAATCGTCGTCGATAAGTAGAACCCATGCCATCTGCCTTAACCCTACAGGCAATCTGACTGGGAACGTCCTAGTTCGCATGATCGTCTCCAAAGAACTCTTCTTCGAACTCCGGTTCTCCCATGCCTGGTCAATTAAATAACCAGTGGCAAGCCAATGAGTACTTTGAATGTACTCGCAAGCAACCCATGATTTGGTTCAAGGTACAGTAATGCATGACATAGGTAAAGTTTTGCATAAAGCTAGTTTTGAGTGTAGGACATGTTCAACATCCTATAAAGCATGCATCAAGAGAATTCAAGTAACCATAAGATCTGGTCACAGATATCAACATAAATAGAAAGGGGCACCAACCCATTTATCATAAACAGAGAGGGCACCAACCCATCTCAATCGTGTCAAGTCCTCTGACTTGATCCAAGACAACACCATCATCTCACACACACACCGGGTTTGAAAACAAGTGGACGTAGCCCAAGAGCGGTTACCCAACTGTCCTTGACCGTGGACACGGCTATTCGAATAGTTTTACACTCTGCAGAGGTTGCACACTTTACCCACTAGATCCGGGGAACTTCCGTGTCATCCACGACCCGCGGTACCTCAAGTACCCGGGGTAAGCACCCGATCACTACCTTTCCCTAGACGACACTAACATGGAGTCCACTCGATTGGTAGTAACCCCTGTGCCGAACATTTCACATCATAAAGTTGTGGAGCCTCGCTCCCATTTTCATCACATACCACAAGCACGGGGTACCAACGGTGTGTCCGGTGCCCTGTGAAAACAGTCATGGCCGCCCTACCTGGCACGACCCTGTCCCAAGAGAGAGCACCAACTCTCCCCCGTCACTAGTAATGCGGGCTCCAAGCTAGTATCGGTCTAGGTACTCAATAATGCCCTTTCCCATATAAGGGTAGAGTGGTCGCGCATGTAAGGTTGGAATAACGGTCGCAACTCCGACCAATCCGTTTTGAAAACAACACACACCTTCCTTGGCACACCACTTCGTCATCAAGTGGTCACCCATCTCATCATCTCCCTCGGGCATAGGTGGCACCCGACGGGGTTTTCGAAAAGACTTTTGAAATCACATTGCCTCCTTCACCATGCACAAACCCACCCCATTTGCGTAGCATCTACATTTGCATCCTATCTACTCCCACCGGCATAACCCTCATAAGAAGGTAGGGCCAGGCACACTGCAAGTATCAACGAGGAAGTAATCGTGGTAACCAACCCACGTGGTTCACCATCTCATCATGATTCCGATGCATCGATAATAAAGAGCTAAAAATGACATGCATATAAAAGGGGTATCATAGTCATGGTCAAAGGGCTGCTTGCCTTGGTTGGCTTGATCTTCAAAGTCTTCAGGCCCTGCTCCTCCTTCTTCCTCAGCTACCTCGTCAAACACGGGATCTAACGTCGCAAGAAAACAACGGGAAAAATAAGACAATAATAAAAACAGAAAAGTCAAAGTGCTCACAAAAATGTCAACTTATTTTTGTAAAATACTAAGAGGAAAGCTAGGAAGGGGACAACTTTTGGTTTTGGTTTTGGAGCAGCAAAATAGGAGTTATGGATTTTCAAAGGCCTATTTAAATGCTAAAAACCACATTTAAATATTTACAGAGAATAAAAGGTGGTTGGATTTGAATGAAAGTTGCACCATTAAATAGGTTGCAATATTCTAGGAATTTAGAAATTGGAATCAATGCATTTGGATTAATATTCTGTCCTGTGGAATTTTTGGAAATAATACAGAAAAGGAAAAAGAGAAACGGCGCTGTGCCACTGGGCCAGAGAGGCCACAGCAGCAGCAGGCCCAGGGGGGGGGGAACCCAGCCCACGCGGCCGCCACATCGAAGGCGTAAAGGCTGAATACGCCTTCAGCCGACGGCGGATCGGTGCGCGCGTGCGCGCACGTTTTAAACCTGACGGGTGGATCCCACCCGTCAGGGCGTGTGGCTGACGGGCCGGCCCCACGGCGGCCGTCGTCTACCTCCGGCCAGAGGCGACGGCGAGTTCGCCGGCGGCGATACAGGGCACGGGAAGGGGCGCGGAGGCTACCGTTGGACTCAGGAGCGAGTCGCGGTTCTGGTGGTGGTGGAGACGGTCGCCGGGGTGGCCTGCTTCGCCGGCGACGAGGTCCCGCGGCGGAGGTGCTTCGGGCGCCGGTGGTTCCGGCCGTTTCCGGCTGCAAAACGAGGGGGAAAGAGAGGGGAAAGCATCAGTGAGGCGAGGGGAGTCCAGTTCGAGAGAGAAAAGGAGCGGAGGAGGCCTGTACCCGCAGATCGACGGCGACCCGAGGCGGCGGAGCTCGAGCTCGATCTCGAGCTCGGGCGGCTCTGGAGAGAAGTGGGTGGTTCCGGGGGTGGATTGGGTGTGTGGAGGGGCGACAGGGAGGAAGAGGAGGGCTCGGGAGCGCCTTATATAGGCTGGCCGCGGTTCACCATGGGCGTGGCCTACGGGCGCCCGCGGGATCGGCTCTGGAAGCCGTTGGAGAGAGGTTGGAGCTGTCCACGGCTCTCGTGGGGATGGAGTAGGGCGCCAGGGAGGAGGAGAGAGAGCGGGGGAGTGTTCTGGCGCCCGCGCGTGTGAGGCCGGCCATTGGCCGAGCCGGACGGCGTCGGGCACGCGCTGCAGGAGGGGAGAGAGAGGGAGAGACAATGGGGACGGCACGGCGGCGTGTCGCAGACGTCAAGACACATCAACTGGCGCGATGGGAAGGCACGAGGCGGTCGGGAGGCGCGGTGTCAACGATCGGCGCTCTGGCAGGCGCTCCAGAGCGCGACTTTGGCCGGCATCCGCGGGTTTTCCGCGTCGCGCGCGCGTCCTTTTCTGTCTGGAGGCTACAGTGGAAGGGGGCAAAACCTGGAAAGAGCCTGGGATGCTCTGGGGTGCAGAGGGGAGAGAGAGAGGCTGGGAGAGAGAAGGGAAGCTGTTGTCCAGAGAGGACAAACGTGATTCCCTCCTTCCTCCACATTGCTTCCTCGGGTAGAAAAGTGTCTAAGTGACAGAGGGGAGTGAGGAGGGGTTGTGGCAGAAAGATGAACTCAAGGAGATTAGTGAAAGTGGCAAAAATAGGCTTTTTAGTATTTTGCCAGAAGGTGTTTGATGGAGTTTTGGGTAAGCTAATGACTCCCACTGGCCAAGATACTCCAAGGGGTGAAATGTCACATATATTTAGGGCCTTCCACCCATTTTGAGCTTATTTGGACAAAGTTGCCAATGCAACTTTTGCAAACCCTAGAAATGGGCAGAAATGGATTTGTGTAGATCCAGTGGAGTAAATCATTTCTCCTTGATGTGCCACTTGGTGTGGTAGCCTTATTTGGTCACATGATCAGGCTCACCAAAGTTGGGGTCCTGGAGAAAAAGTTGGTAGTGCAAAGTAGTTCAAACTTGATTCTGGTCAGAGAGGGTTTTGAGGCACTTTGACCAAGACTTCCTATTCTCCAACCTGTGCCATTTGGTCCAGATGCATCATTAGACCAATGAAGCATGTCCACCAAGTTTGAGCACATTTGGACATACTTGGCAATGTAAAGTTGATCAAACTTCAGAATGGACAGAGATAGTTTTGAGGGGTTTTGATGGTGTTATATTGTTCTCCAAGTCATGAGACTTGGCAAGATCATCTAATATGTCGTATGTGACATGATGGAATTTTCTTGGAATTTCTGGAGAATATTTCCTTTGTAAATATTTCAAAAGCTTGAAATATCCAGAAAGGGTTTTAGAGGGATTTGACCAATATTTTGAGCATGACCAGGTGTTGAAACTCTTATGTATGGACAATATATGTCCTATGAGTTTCCCTAAATTTTGTCAAATATTTTTGAAACAGTAAAGTAATTTTTTCCTATTAAAGACCATTTCTGGCCTTAAGAAAAAGCCTTTAAATAAAATAGAACAGTAACTTTTAAAATTATATTTTTGTGGTTCCTGGGCATCCTATATCTAATAGGAGTCTAATATATTTTTGGAAAGATTTTTACTGCCCTTAATCAAGTACTTGTAGTGCAAACCTCAATTCAGGGGTTTTTGGAAAACTAATTTTAGAAAATACTTTCTGGCCAAATTATTTTTGTAAGAAAACTCCATATAGCACTATTCACATGGCATGGTCATTGGTCAGGAGCTTGGGGTAAGGAGGTGGAATATAGAGGGCAGAGTAGTTGACTTCAAGAAGCACTTGAAAGAAACACAGAGAGAAAACCAACTCCAAATAAAAGCCAAAAAAATGCAAAAAGTTTTTGTTGGTCCAAATTTTCATGCTTTAATAATGAAAATGAAATGTTACAAAATGCACGGTGTGACACCGTTGCCTCAGGGTTAGTATCTCATTTGTGTTTCTGTGAGTCGACTGAAAGTTCTCTCGATCCGACTAATCAGTCCTTGTGCCTTTTCAGCCCCGCCTCTGCTGCCACTGACATGGACGTTGACAAGGGACCAAAAGGAGAAGAATCCACCTCACGAGCTGGTAAGTTTGTTCAACTCAGTTCTATCTAACTGAGTGAGTGGTCGATTGACTGAAAATTTCATATTACTCTTCTGATGTAGCTCCGCAAGATGTCGTTGTGCTCCCCGATGACGAAGAGGAAGAAGCGCCTCCACAGGAGAGGAAGAAGAAGAGCGGGGGTTCGAGCAGAAGGAGACTTGAAGTCCAAATCCCTCAGTCGACACCGGCACCGGAGGCGATAGCTCGGACGAACGTCACATTTGCTGACCCATTGACGATTGATCGTCCGTCGGGGTCGACTGCACAAACGCCCGCCGCACTAGTACAACTCCACTCGTCTGACCCGGCGGCTGCTTTGACTCCTCTGGAGCCATCTCACTTTTCTACATATCAGACTCCAGATGACTCGCCGAGTGCCGCTAGGGAGGCCCTTCGCCAGGCGAATCTTGTCATGGAGCAAGTGAAAGTGATGCATGAAGCTAGTCAGGTAGCTTACAATGCCAGCACTGCCCTTCGGACCAATGTTCAGGTCGGTAAACTTCCAACTGAATTTTTGAACGTTGCTTTATATCTAATCACCCACTGGGTGTTCTTCCGTCTAGAACTTCAGAAATCTCTGATTTTGCACTTTCTGAATCAGTGGGGGCACGTCGAGTGCACCCACTAGGTGTAGTCCCCGAGACCACGGTCGGCTGCTGGGAGTCGACTGGGGTCTGATGGGTGCATTTTTTTAAGCTCTTTTGCTGAGTGTTCATCTGATCCAGTGGGGGCACGCTGAGTGCACCCACTGGGTGTAGTCCCCGAGACTACTGTTGAATATTTGATTCGGTAGTAGTCTGAGAATAAATCTTTCCCTTCACTGTTACTTGTATGTGTCGACTGACATGCCCGTCTTTCTGGCTGCAGAGGTCTTGTGATCTTGGAGGTCGTCTCACCGAATTAAAGAAGAAGCATATCAGTGTTGAACTTGATCTTGAACTGGCGAAGAAGAACCTGAAGAAAGCTCAAGAAGAAACAGCCATCATGGGAGGTAATCACTCGGTCATTCTGTCTGCTTTGTAGCTTCACACTTGGTGCTGGTTTTTCTTTTAGTCTCTTGAACCGAGTGGATTCACAAAAGCAGATGTGCGTAGTGAAAATCACCAACTTCAGTCTCGTCTGAAGAGTGTTGTTTCTTTAGAGAGGATGAAGGAAGCTCTGGAGCAGAAGGACCTGGACTTGGCAGCTGCTCAGAAGGAAGCGCGCGAGAAGACGAAGCTTGCAGACAAGAAGCTGGCTTCAGTCGGCAAGTTGGAGGATGAGAACACAACACTGAAGACGGCTGTCTCGGACGCTAACCGCAAAGTCGAGCAGCTGAGGAAGGACAAGGAGAACTTGACCGCTGAAGTTGAGGGTCTCAAGACCAGGACCGTCAAGCTAGAGTCTCATTTAGAACAACTTGCAGCAAAGCTTGTCCTGAAGCTTGAAGGTATGTCTGTTCATTTAAATAACCATCGTCGACTAGGTTTTGCAATTCTGTCGACTCATTGTTCGCTGTGATGAAACACAATTCTGTCACGACTTCGAGGATGAAACTGGATGGGTCGAGACAGGTCTCGACCCCATCAATTGCCCTATGAAAGATGAAGTTGCGATGAACTTGCTTCGACTGGAGTCTCACTTAGATGGTGCAGTCGACTATCTGGCTGGGCTGAAGGCGGCGATGGTCCGAGTGGACGCCGAGCTCTGGCCCCAGGTGGAGATGTCTCGAGACCTCGAGTCTTTGATGACTCGGCTGAACCAGATCGCAGACCGAGTGCAAGAATGGAAGAAATCTTCTGCGCGCTGTGGGGCTGACGTCGCCTTGTCTTTGGTCCGAGTGCACTGCAAGGAGGCCAAGGAGGACAAGCTGGCAGCTCTCAAAGTGGCAAACACCAAGAAGCGCTCCTTCCAGGACTTCATGCCTACTTTCCTTGAGGCAGACACTCGCATCGCCGACAGCATCGATCTCGACAGCTTCTGCGACCCGGCCAGTCCTTCTCCCGCTAAGTGATTTAAAAAACATTATGCCAACACCTTGATTTGCCTCGGAATGTCGAGTGGATTTGTAATCGATAAAACTCCTTCGGGCCTGGCGCCCGAGCCCTTCATTTTGCGGTTAGGAAACTTCGGATTTATCGCCTCACATATTGCGTCTGTCTTCAAATGAAATTCGCCTTTCCCTCGAATTATTGCCTGTTTGCTTAATGCAGCTTCTGGAGAAGAAAATCCAGTCGACCGGTCTGGGGACCCTCGAGTAGCATCGATCAGATCATCAGCAAGGCACTCAGCAATGGTCTTGAGGTTCCAGTCGACCGGTCGGGTGATCCTTGAGTAGCATTGATCAGTTCATCAGCAAGGCACTCAGCAATGGTCTTGACGTTCCAGTCGACCGGTGGGGTGATCCTCGAGTAGCATTGATCAGCTCATCAGCAAGGCACTCAGCAATGGTCTTGACGTTCCAGTCGACC
>NC_041389.1:124884697-124885196 GCF_002162155.2 Triticum dicoccoides
ATCCTTGGGTAGCATTGATCAGCTCATCAGCAAGGCACTCAGCAATGGTCTTGACGTTCCACTCGACCGGTCGGGTGATCCTTGAGTAGCATTGATCAGCTCATCAGCAAGGCACTCAGCAATGGTCTTGACGTTCCAGTCGACCGGTTGGGTAAGGTTTTCGGTACTTAGGCGAGCGTTGGGCGGCAGCTAAGCTTCTGAGTGAGAGGATTGCTCATCGCTTGGTAGGATTTTTTTTCAAACTTAGGCGAGTACGAAACTACGGCTAAGCCCCCGAGCGGGAGGATCGCTCTCCACTGGGTAGGATTTTTTTTCAAACTTAGGCGAGTATGAAACTGCAGCTAAGCCCCCGAGCGGGAGGATCGCTCTCCACTCGGTAGGATTTTTAACACTTAGGCGAGCACTGGGCTGCAGCTAAGCCCCCGAGCAGGAGGATCGCTCTCCACTCCGTAGGATTTCTAACACTTAGGCGAGCATTGGGCTGCAGCTAAGCCCCCGA
>NC_041389.1:124885902-124904523 GCF_002162155.2 Triticum dicoccoides
CTCATCACTCGGTAGGATTTTTAACACTTAGGCGAGCACTAGGCTATAGCTAAGCCCCCGAGTGAGAGGCAGACTCATCACTCGATAGGATTTTTAACACTTAGGCGAGCACTGGGTTGCAGCTAAGCCTCCGAGTGAGAGGCAGACTCATCACTCGGTAGGATTTTCAACACTTAGGCGAGCACTGGGCTGCAGCTAAGCCTCCGAGTGAGAGGCAGACTCATCACTCGGTAGCATTTTTATCGATTTGCTTCAAGAGAAGCAGATCCATGGCTAAGGTAATGTACATAAAAGAAACAAACAACAACCATTCAGAAGGAGCAAATTATGTCTTCTGATAGTTAAGCTAAAAGGTATTCCCTATTACATATGATCGGTCTAAAACATCTAAGAATAGAAAGGGCGGAGCAGATCCGCATTCCAGGCCCGCGGCTCATCTTTGTTGTGTTTGACGTTGAAGAGGTGGTATGCTCTGTTGTGGAGCACCTTGGTGATGAAGAAAGGGCCTTCCCAAGCAGGGGCGAGCCTGTGTGGCTTTTGCTGATCCACTCGGAGGACCAAGTTCCCCTCCTGGAACACACGACCCCTTACGTTCTTGGCATGGAATCGACGTAAGTCTTGCTGATAAATGGTCGACCGGATCAAGGCCATCTCTCTTTCTTCCTCCAAGAGGTCGACTGCATCTTTTCAAGCTTGCTCTGCCTCTTCTTCTGAGAAGAGTTCGACTTGGGGAGTGTTGTGGACCAAATCGCTCGGCAAAACGGCTTCGGCTCCGTGGACTAGAAAGAATGGAGTCTGTCCAGCCGACCGATTGGGGGTCGTCCTCAGTCCCCAAAGCACCGATGGAAGTTCGTCGACCCAAGCCCCTGCCGTGTGCTTGAGGTCATGCATTAATCGAGGCTTCAGTCCTTTGAGAATCAATCCATTCGCTCGTTCCGCCTGTCCATTCGACTGAGGATGGGCGATTTAAGCGTAATCGACCCTCGTGCCTTGGGAGGCACAAAAAGCTTGGAACTCTTCTGAATCAAAATTCGAGCCATTATCTGTGATGATGCTGTGTGGGACGCCATATCTGAATATAAGCTCTCTGATGAAACTCACGGCTGTGCTTGCTTCAAGGCTCTTGATGGGCTTGGCCTCGATCCATTTGGTGAACTTGTTGACTGCTACCAACACATGAGTAAGTCCACTCCTGCCTGTCCTCAAGGGTCCAACCATGTCCACTCCCCAAACAGCGAAAGGCCAGACGAGTGGAATAGTCTTCAGAGCTGATGCAGGTTTGTGGGACATGTTGGAATAAAACTGACAGCCTTCACACTTGTCCACTATTTCCTTTGCCATCTCGTTGGCGTGTGGCGAGTAAAACCCGGCTCGGTATGCTTTGGCTACGATGGTCCGAAAGGACGCATGGTGACCACAGGTCCCCGAGTGAATATCGTTGAGGATCATTCGGCCTTCTTCTGGCGTAATGCACTTCTGGCAGGCTCCAGTTACAGTTTCCCTGAACAACTGTCCCCTTATCATAGTCAAGGCTTTAGACCATCGGACGATCTGTCGAACCTCTTCTTCATCCTCTGGGAGTTCCTTCCTAAGGATGTATGCAATGTATGGCACTGTCCAGTCGGGTGTAATGACCAAAACCTCCATGATTAAGTCGACCACGGCTGGGATTTCGACTTCAGTTGGATCTGTGGCGCTCTTCGGCTGTGGTGACTCTTTGGTGAATGGGTCTTCCTGAATCGAAGGTGAATGGATATGATCCAGAAACACATTTTGGGGAATAGCTTCTCTCTTGGAACCTATCTTGGCCAGCTCATCTGCAGCTTGATTTTTCAGTCGGGGCACATGGTGGAGCTCCAAACCTTCAAACCTCTTCTCCAACTTTCTCACTTCATTGCAATAACCTGTCATGGTTGGACTCCTGACATCCCATTCCTTCATCACTTGGTTAACCACCAAATCTGAGTCGCCGTAGACCATGAGACGACAGACGCCGAATGAAATGGCCATACGCAACCCGTATAGAAGTGCTTCATATTCGGCTTCGTTATTGGAGGAATCAAAATGAATCTGGAGAACGTAAGTAAGCCTGTCTCCATGGGGGGATACCAAAACTACCCCAGCACCTGAACCATTCAGCATCTTGGAGCCATCAAAAAACATAGTCCAATGCTCCGAGTGAACTTGAATCGGCAATTGCTGCTCAATCCACTCGGCCAAAAAATCTGCAATTGCTTGGGACTTGATGGCCTTCTTTGCCTCGAACTTGATATCCAAAGGGAGGAGTTCAATCGCCCATTTGGCCACTTGACCAGTTGCTTCTCTGTTGTTCGGAATTTCGGATAGTGGCGCATCGCTGACGACTGTAATGGAGTGGTCAGAGAAGTAATGTGCAACCTTCTTCATAGTCATATATATTCCATAGACAAGCTTTTGATAATGCGGGTATCGCTGCTTGGACGGAGTCAAAACTTCAGAGAGATAATAGACTGGGCATTGAACCTTGTAGGCTTTTCCTTCTTCCTCCCGTTCGACTGTGAGCACCGTACTGACAACTTGTCAAGTGGCTGCGATGTAGAGTAGTAAAGGCTCTTTACTGATTGGCGTAGCGACCACCGGATGGGTGGAAAGCAGGGTTTTGAGCTCTGCCAACGCTGCTTCAGCTTCATCAATCCACTCGAACTTATCAGACTTTTTCATCAATCGGTAAAGAGGCAAAGCCTTTTCACCGAGAGGAGAAATGAATCGACTCAGGGCGGCCAAACAACCAGTCAGCTTCTGAACGTCATGCACTCGCACAGGGCGTTTCATTCGGAGGGTGGTATCAACTTTCTCTAGATTTGCGTTGATCCCTTGTTCGGAAACGAGAAAACCGAGTAACTTTCCCCCTGGAACTCCAAACGTGCATTTTGACGGATTAAGCTTGATATCGTACCTTCTCAGGTTGGCAAAGGTTTCTGCAAGGTCAGTCAATAGGTCGGAACCTTTGCGAGACTTGACCATGATGTCATCCATGTACGCTTCCACATTCCGACTGATTTGAGTGAGCAGGCACTTCTGAATCATTCTCATAAATGTGGCTCCGGCATTTTTCAAACCAAAAGGCATGGTGACATAGCAAAAGCACCCGAATGGGGTGATGAAGGCTGTTTTTATTTCATCGGGACCATACAGTCGGATATGATGGTATCCGGAATACGCATCTAAGAAAGACAAGCGCTCACACCCCGCAGTCGAATCAACAATCTGGTCAATGCGAGGGTGAGGGAAATGATCTTTCGGGAAGGCCCGATTGATATGCTTGAAATCAATGCACATACGAAGTGAATTATCCTTTTTAGGAACCATGACTACATTGGCTAACCACTCGGAGTGGTAGATTTCACGGATGAACTCTGCTGCCAACAGTCGAGCTACTTCCTCGCTGATTGCTTTCCTCTTCTGCACGATGGACCGCCGAAAGTGCTCTTTGACGGGTTTTACTTTGGGGTCGACACGCAAGCGGTGATCGGCCAGTCCCCTGGGCACATCTGGCATGTCAGAAGGTTTCCATGCAAAGATGTCCCAGTTCTCACAGAGGAACTGGACGAGTGCTTCTTCCTATTTGTTGTCGAGTGTCGTTGATATATGAGTCGGTGCAGCATTGGGATCCGTCGGGTGAATATGCACTTGCTTCGTCTCACCAGTCGATTGGAATGCAGAATCTCTGGCAGGCTTCTTGGCTCTTAGCAAATCACTCAGATCTGCACTCTTCTGATATTCTTGGAATTCAACTGCTGCCGTTTGTTCGTCGGCGATCTTGGAACCTTTCTGGAAACATTCCTCAGCCTTCTGCTGATTGCATGTAATCGTGATCACACCTTTGGGGCCGGGCATTTTCAGTTTGAGATACACATAACATGGTCGAGCCATAAAGCGGGCATAGGCTGGCCTACCCAAAATGGCATGATAGGCACTCTGGAAATCCACGACTTCAAATGTCAACTTCTCCTTTCGGTAATGCCTTGAAT
This sequence comes from Triticum dicoccoides, assembly GCF_002162155.2. Classification (NCBI taxonomy): domain Eukaryota; kingdom Viridiplantae; phylum Streptophyta; class Magnoliopsida; order Poales; family Poaceae; genus Triticum; species Triticum dicoccoides. The sequence continues at coordinate 124,889,913 of NC_041389.1, forward strand.
AACCGAAAACCACGTCGAGGGCGAGCTAGCCGAGTGACTCGGCTCTCTTCCCGGGAATAACACCATGGAAACTCATATTGCCCTCGCTAAGCTTGGACATCGGAATGCCCATTCCTTTCAAGGTCTCTGCATAGAGGATGTTCAGACCACTGCCGCCATCCATCAGAACTTTGGTCAGTCGAGTGCCCCCAACCACAGGGTCGACCACCAGTGCTTGCCTCCCGGGGGTGGCCACACGAGCGGGATGGTCCGACTGGTCGAATGTGATGGTCGTCTGAGACCACCTTAGATAGGCAATCTTCTCGGCAGGGCCGACCATGTTTACTTCTGTGTTGATGACCTTCAATCGACTCTTACTTTCAACATCAGCAAAAATCATCAGAGTGGAATTGACCTTAGGATAACCATCATCTTCCTCCTCATTTTCCTCTTTATCCGACTCGTTTTCTTTCTCGTTGGGTGGTTTCTCTCGGAACTGCTAGATCAGGAGTCGACACTGCCGGGTGGTATGTTTCGGATAAATCAGATTACCTTCCTCATCTTTCTTCGTATGGATGTGGCACGACAAATCCAGCATGTCATTTCCTTCCTTGTCCTTCACCTTCTTAGGGGGCTAGGGCCCCTTAGGTTTTCCCTTAAACTTTCCTTGGTTTACTGCCGCAATCTCTGCAGGTGCCATTGCCTCGGCCTTACGCTTCTGTTTCCGACTGGAGTTACCCCCACCGGCCTCTTGACCGACTGGTTTGCTCTTCCCGCTACGGAGTCGATCCTCCTCTTCCCCGTTAGCGTACCGGGTGGCTATCTCCATCATTCAAGCCAGAGTCATATCACCAGTTCGACCGAATTTCAAGACCAACTCTCTGTACTTGATGCCTTCCTTGAAGGCGCACACAACCTGATGCTCTGAAACATTCTCAACAGTGTGATGCAAAGTGGACCATCTCTGGATGAACTCTCTCAAAGTCCCATTCGGCTTCTGCACGCAGTGCTGCAGCTCAGGCAATCCTCCAGGTCGCTTGCAAGTGCCCTTGAAAGTTCTCACGAACACTCGGGATAGCTCTCCCCAACTGTGAATACTTCCCGGAGCCAACTGAGTTAGCCATGCTCGGGCCGATCCTTCCAACATGAGTGGAAGATGCTTCATTGCTATCTCGTCGTTACCACCTCCAATCTGCACAGCCACTCGGTAATCTTCAAGCCAAGTTTCAGGCTTGGATTCATCAGTGAACTTGCTGACTCCGGAAGCCAGCCTGAAGTTGGGCAGTATCACTGCCTCCCTGATGGCTCTGCTGAAACACTCAGGACCAGAAACATGCACTCGACTGCCACTTCGACGGTCTCTATCTGGGTCCTCTCTGTGTGCCCTGTTTCGATCGAACAGGCCTTGAACAAGGATAGATCTCGCGTCAAAGCCTGGTTCCCTTGGGTCGATTGACGCTCTGCGCTCACCACTATGTCGGCGCCTATCATCGTTCCGCCGAGGCACATATGACGCACTCCTCGGGGGAGGCATGGGCCCTCGACGGTGATTGTCACGGTCGAGTGGATGATCATGTTGCCCATGCTCCTCACGCCGTGGAGGCTATCTGGGGTTGTGAGCCGACTGAACCGTGTCCGCTGCAACGGATTTGCTGTGAATCCAGTTCCGCGACTGAGATACCGCTATATTCTGCTCTCCCGCTGCCCTGAGAAGGGCCCGGATTTGCATCAACCCTCTGTCGGCTTCTGACTAGGAGGGCCGGATCGACTCCGCTATGTGAGCTGCACCTGTGAGATTCTGAATCGGAGTGCGGTATACCTTAGGTGGAGGCGGGAAGAGTTGCCGTCGACTGGATTCATGAATCCGCTCCTGAGCGTGCTCGTCGAGAGCCCGCTGGAGGTTATCCAGTCGAGTGCACTCAGCTAGATTAGCTAAGCGTAACTCCTCCAAGGCCCGAGCCTCGGGGGTTTCCCCAACGATGGGCGTGTGGAGTGCATCCATATTGCGGCGATGAAGTTCTTCCCTCTACTGAGAGGAGAGGGGTTCGGGTCGGTATTCCTCGTGGGCGTGTGACGGATCGCCGCCTCCATCTCCGTCGTCTTTGCGGCGGAAACCAGGTGGGCTGCGAGGACCGTCGACCATCAAGACATCGGCCGCAGGATCGCTGTTATCGCATTCGGATGTGGTCTCCGCGGATCCAATAGACAGGCCGAACAGGCCGTGGAGAGTTTCGTCGGGCTCGATTGCCGCGACTTGATGAGTGGTTGATTGTCGAGCCACCGCATGTTTCACCCACCGCTGGAGCCGCGATCGACCGGATCGCTTGCGGCGGCATACAGTGGGGGGAGAAAACTCCATTGGAGCCAACTGATATTGAGTCGACAGCTGCCGAAGAAGAATGCCACGAACGCACGCGCGGAAGTGCGTCGCCCCTCGGATGGGGAGCGCCTCGGTGTCCAGGGGAGCTTCCTGGAGCCACGCAGAGTCGTCGGCGATGAAAACGAGCGCGCCGAGACGGATCTCGCGGCCCTCAGCCAATCCGCCGCCGGAAACCATGATGATGATGATCAGAAAAACTTGCAACTTCACCAATAAGTCGCTAAGACACCTGCCCCACGGTGGGCGCCAACTGTCATGGTTCTAAGTCTGACAGTAGAAAGGGGGTAGGTATGGAGAGGCAAGATCTTGGCTATGGTGAAGGTGTGTACACGATGTTTACGAGTTTAGGCCCTTCTTGGAGGAAGTAATAGCCCTACGTCTCGGTGCCCAGAGGCGGTCGATTGGATTATATGTGTGGATTACAGAGGGTGTGAACCCCTGTGCCAGAGGAGGGGGGTGGCTTATATAGAGTGCGCCAGGACCCCAGCCCCACTCCATTACAAGGGAACTAATGTACATAAAGTAGAGGCGTTACTGGTAACGCCAGCATTAAGAGTACTTAATGCTCATGAAGACTAAGGAATAAATATCTGGCCGTTGTGTGATCTCCTGACTACTGGTCTTCGATATGGTCGAGTGATCTTCCTTGTGGTCGAGTGGCGATAGGTAACCACCGTCGAGTGATGTGACTGTCGAGTGGATTGCACTCGACATATGAGACTGGTGCTCTTTTGTCGACTCTTGGTCTTTTCATCTTCCAGGGTAGTGACCTCGAGTAGGACGTATAGGTCGAGCCTATGACCCTACCCTAGGTCTGTATCCTCGTCAGGAGGCTCCTCAAAAGTCCCACGCACCTACACAAACAAACAAAGAACTCGCAACCAACGCAATGTCAATCCCTTCACAGCCACTTGCGAAAGTGAGATCTGATAGAGATAGTATGATAATATAAATATATTTTTGGTATTTTATAATATAGATGCAAAAAGTAAAGATGCAAATAAAAGTAGATTGAAAGCTTATATGATAAAAGATAGACCCGGGGGCCATAGGTTTCACTAGTGGCTTCTCTCAAGATAGCATAAGTATTATGGTGGGTGAACAAATTACTGCCGAGCAATTGATAGAAAAGCGAATAATTATGAGATTATCTAGGCATGATCATGTATATAGGCATCACGTCCGCGACAAGTAGACTGACTCCTCCCTGCATCTACTACTCTTACTCCACACATCGACCGCTATCCAGCATGCATCTAGAGTATTAAGTTCATAAGAACAGAGTAACGCATTAAGAAGGTTGACATGATGTAGAGGGATAAACTCAAGCAATATGATATAAACCCCATATTTTTATCCTCGATGGCAACAATATAATACGTGCCTTGAAACCCTTTCTGTCATTGGGTAAGGACACCACAAGATTGAACCCAAAGCTAAGCACTTCTCCCATCGCAACAAAGATCAATCTAGTAGGCCAAACCAAATTGATAATTCGAAGAGACTTGCAAAGATAACTCAATCATACATAAAAGAATTCAGAGAAGATTCAAATATTTCTCATAGATAAACTTGATCATAAACCCACAATTCATTGGATCTCAACAAACACACCGCAAAAAGAGTTTACATCGAATAGATCTCCACAAGAGAGGGGGAGAATATTGTATTGAGATCCAAAAAGAGAGAAGAAGCCATCTAGCTAATAACTATGGACCCGAAGGTCTGTAGTAAACTACTCACAACTCATTGAGGGGCTATGGTGTTGATGTAGAAGCCCTCCATGGTCGATTCCCCCTCCGGCGGAGCGCCGACGAATGCTCCAAGATGGGATCTCGCGGATACAGAAGGTTACGGCGGTGGAAATTGTGTTTCGGTGGCTCCCTGGATGTGTTCGGGGTACGTAGGTATATATAGGAGGAAGAAGTACGTCGGTGGCCGCTCGAGGGGCCCAGGAGACAGGGGCGCGCCCAGGAGGGGTGGGCTCGCCCTCCTATCTCCTGGCCGCCTCGATTGCTTCTTGACTTGCACTCCAAGTCCTCTAGATCACGTTCGTTCCAGAAATCACGCTCCCTAAGGTTTCATTCTGTTTGGACTCCGTTTGATATTCCTTTTCTTCGAAATACTAAAATAGGCAAAAAAAAATAGCAATACGGGATGGGCCTCCGGTTAGTAGGTTAGTCCCAAAAATGATATAAATGTGTAAAATAAAGCCCATAAACATCCAAAAGGGGTAATATAATAGCATGGAACAATCAAAAATTATAGATACGTTGGAGACATATCACAAATCGAAGCTCTTGACCTAAACTTTCTGATAAGGCCAAATCCACTTAATTTTGGTATTGTTAGAAATTGTTTTCTGTTGCAAGAGTTATTTGCTTGGTTTTTAAGTTTTCCGAATTGTTTTCTACATTCTTTCCGATCTTTTGATTGATTGCTTATGTGTGGTTACTATTGCTTGCTCATGATAGATTCAATGTGTCGGCATTCTGGGAATGGGGGTCCCCAGACTTGCCTGCCTGCGGCGTGGCTCAAGGGGTGGCTCAGCACGGCCCGTCTACATCAACCCAAGCTCAAGACCCTCGTGAAGGGCCAAGCCTCGCGGGGTGGACGATGCAAGGCTTCCTCAGGGGCGGCGCCACCAGGCAGGCTCGCGAGGAGGCGGAGAGATCAAGGCAAGGAGTACCTCGCGAGGTGCTCGTGACGCAAGCCATGAAGATCCAGACCAGGCGGGCGCCAGGCAGGCGCCAACCGGTGCAGTGTCCTTGTTTCATATTTGGTGCAAAGGGGTCAAGCGCAGGCGCGGAGTACCGAGGCATCAAGCAAAGGTTACCATATGTCACGCCCAATATGCGACCCTATCCAAAAGGAACTCGAAGGTCCCACCAAGGATAGACCCGCATATTGAAACGCTTTTGCAAGGTGGATATCATACATCAACATTACATAATAGATGGGGATACATACATAAGGCATACAATGCCACACGAACAACATCACAATACATAAGAGCATCATCCGACTATGGATGAACACAAACAGAAACTCAAACGACATCCACCCTGCTAGCCCAGGCTGCCGACCTGGAACCTATCCCCTGATCGAAGAAGAAGCAGAAGAAGAACTCCAAACGAGCAAACATCGCTCTCGCGTCAAGATCATCGCAAAACCTGTACATGCAACTGTTGTTTTAGTAATCTGTGAGCCACGAGGACTCAGCAATCCCATTACCATGGGTATCAAGACTAGCAAAGCTTAATGGGAAAGGAAGGGGTAAAGTGGTGAGGCTGCAGCAGCGACTAAGCATATATGGTGGCTAACATACGCAAATAAGAGCGAGAAGAGAGAAAGCAGAACGGTCGTGAAACTAGCAATGATCAAGAAGTGATCCTGAACTCCTACTTACGTCAAACATAACCCAGAAACCGTGTTCACTTCTCGGACTCCGCCGAAAAGAGACCATCACGGCTACACACACGGTTGATGCATTTTAATTCGGATCTGGTGTCAAGTTATCTACAACCGGACATTAACAAATTCCCATCTTCCTATAACCGCAGGCACGGCTTTCGAAAGATTATACCCTGCAGGGGTGTCCCAACTTAGCCCATGACAAGCTCTCGCGATCAACGAAGGATATACCTTCTCCCAGGAAGACCCGATCAGACTCGGAATCCCGGTTTACAAGACATTTCAACAATGGTAAAACAAGACCAGCAAAGCCGCCCGAATGTGCCGACAAATCCTGATAGGAGCTGCACATATCTCGTTCTCAGGGCACACAGGATTGTCCAAACTTCCGGTAGGCCAGCCCAAAGTTGCCCCTGGTAGCCACCGGCGGCTGACAGGTTGGACCAACACTCACGACGAGCACTGGCCCGAGGGGGGGATAAAATAAAGATGACCCTCGAGAGCGCGACTCCCAAGGGAAAAAGGGCTAGGTGGTGGTGAGGCAAATGGTAAAACCAATGTTGGGCCTTGCTGGAGGAGTTTTATTCAAAGCGAACTGTCAAGGGGGTCCCATAAATCACCCGACCGCGTAAGGAACGCAAAATTCGGGAACATAACACTGGTATGACGGAAAATAGGGCGGCAAGAGTGGAACCAAACACCAGGCAAAAGGCCGAGTCTTCCACCCTTTACCAAGTATATAGATGCATTAATAATATAAGAGATATTGTGATATCCCAACCAAAATCATGTCCACCATGGAGCAATCTTCAACTTCACCTGCAACTAGCAACGCTATAAGAGGGCTGAGAAAAAGCGGTAACATAGCCAAACAATGGTTTGCATAGAAAAGGTGTCAAAGGTTAGAGGTTCATGGAAATTTGGGATGGCTTGATAAACAGGTGATAGGTAGCGCAGCATAGAGATAGAAGAAGCAACTAGCATAGCAATGATAGTAGTGAGATCCAGGGTAGCGGTCATCTTGCCTGAAATCCCGCTAGGATGAAGAACGAGTCCATGAAGAAGACAAACGGACGTAGTCGAACGAATCCTCACAACTCCGGAACAAAACCGAAGCTACCGAGAGAAGCCAACCGGAAAGAAGTAAACAACATGGTAAACACACAAGCATAAACATGGCATGATGCACAATCAAGTATGATACATGTCCGGTTTAAATAGGCATGGCATGGCAAAGTGCAACAAACAATACTACAAGTTAAGTGGAGCTCAATATGCAACGAGTTGCATATTGACGAAACACCACATCAATTATTTAGTTCACTCCCGGTTAGGTACTCAACAATATTAAATATTGTTAAACATGGCAAGAGGTGAAGCATAAGTAAACTAACTATTTATGCAAGTTTAAATGAGGCCGGAACAACAAACAACAATTCCGGAAAATCCTCATGTCCATATTTTAGTTTTGGTACTGTTCTGCCCTAAACCATATTTTAGAGTTGTTAGACATGCAAAACAATGCCACCATGTTAAACTAGGCATTTTCCACCCCATTTACATATAAAGTTTAATTAATTTGGAGCTACGGTTATTTAGATATGAAATAAATCATTTTAGCATGTGATTTAAGCAAATTTAAACAAACAACATTTTAAACATATTTAACATGGATGAAAGTGGCAAATTATTAATCTACACAAAATTCTAAGCATTTTACATGTTTGAATCATTTTAATCCGATGCATGGTTTGTGAGTAATTAAATGCATGAAGTGCAAGGGGTTTTCTGTAAAACAAGCAAACTCTGGATAAATGGACAAATTCGCTGAACAGGAAAAAAACACATGCGGCCGAATCTGTAGGTGGGCCCAACAGTGCACAGGGGGTGGGGGCTGCTCACCAGGCCTCATGGGCCGTGTTGACACCAGATTTTGGCACGGTCAATAACTTATTTAAGATGGCCTCAAATGGAGAAGTGATCTTCATGAAAGAGTTCCGTATTATCGATATGAACATCTTTGAAGTTTGGGTCATCGCAGTCCGATTTCATCTCGAAGGCCGAAACTATGCTCAAAGTACTAAGATCCTATATTCAGAGTACAGTTTGGCTGATTAAGCCCCCAAGACGACCTCAAATGGGAAAATTATCTACACGGATTGTCTTCGTCTCGTCGAAGCGATCGATTTTGATATAAAAATCGTTCCAATCCGAGTTCGTATGCAAAAGTTAGAGCCATCGGAATACAGCCCTGTCACGAAGCAAAAACTGGCGCGCCCACCAGACACCCTGTCTGATGGATAGCGCGAGGGATAGCCTGTTTTGCGCGACCGATTTGACCCTCAAGATGACCTCTGATCAAAAAACGTTTAACATAAAAGTTGTTCGTCTCGTCGAAACGGTCAAGATTGCTTTTGGGCTCGTTTCCATCCGAGATTGTTTACCACCACAAAAAAGACCCGCAAGGTGCAGCCAGTTTAAACCGAACAGTTTTGGAAAGTTCGGACAAAACCAATCCGAATTTGACTAGGGTTTTGGATGTGAATCCAAGCCTTTTCCTTGCACGGAAAGTCCAGCCGCCTCTTATATACCTAAGGGGTGACGGCCGATTGAACAGCACACAATCGATCAATCAATCTACCACTTTTTATCTTTTATCTTTTCTCCTTAACCCTAGTTCTTCTTCTTCCTCGTTCTTCGTTCGTTCTTCTTCATTGCAGGGCGGCGAACCTCGAGGCCCTAGGGGCGATCAGGTCGACCTAGGGCAGCCCATAGCCGCCGCGCGCCCACATGGGGTCCCTCCCGGGCGTGTGGGGTTTCGGGTCCCAAAAGCGCTGGCCTGCTGTCTTGCGTATCGCGCTGGAAGTCGGCCTCCCGCGGTGTGAGTTGCGGAGCATCTCCCTCGGCGCCGCGGGTACACATCGACGTGTTCGTGTGACGCGTTCCATTGTCAGCACACTTTTTGGCGACTCCGCTGGGGAAGAAGCTTTGAAAGGTCTCCGGCCCGTTCTTGCTACGAAGAGATCGTCATCTAGGGTTTGCAATCTACAAAGGTAATATGAATACTCGATTCACTTATGTAGATGCAAATAATGCATATGTTGTTGCTAGATCGTCTAATAAATATAATGTATCGGCTAGCCCTAGTTTTATCAATCATGTATCTAATTATGTGCAACAGCCGATTCAGAATAATCTTCATGCTTCAACATTCAACTTTATATATCCCAACTCCCATGCATCGGCAACCCCACAAATCTATATGCCGATGAACAACATGATGAGTTCGGTTAATCAAGTTGAAACACCCAATGTAGGAACTTCCAATGGCATGCAACATAGTGTTTCATCTTTTTATTCATCGGCAACTAATTTGCAACATGTTAATCCAAACATGCCGGTGGATAGGGGAATTGGCCATGCTACTACTAGTTATTCGGCCAATTACCCTCAAACATCGTATGCTACACCTCATGCTACTAGTTTTTTGGCACCATACGCGACTGTTGATGTCCATAATTCGGCTCCGCATCTTAATGGTCATGGCCGAATAAGTGAAACTTCTAAAGGAGCACAAATGTCTTCACCTACTACCGTGGCATATCATGTTCCCCATACACAATTACAGAATTTCGGCAACATCTCATTGCCGAAATAGTCTAAGAGCATTGGAGGGCAACCATATCCAGAATGGGTAGTTGAGAACAACCTTACATTCTCTTGGGATTTGTGCAACTCCATTCGAAGGAACTAATAGAAGGCGGGAAGCCTCATGATTTTGCTGCAGTAAAAGCTAGAGTTGTGCAAATGATGCAGTTGCCCAGTCTTGCACCATCCAGTGCACCCCATAAACAATTGCAAAGTTTTGGCAGCTCATTGCCGGGAAAGTCTGGAAGTAATGGGGGGCAATCTCACGAGGAGTGGATGGAAATTGAGATGAAAAAGTTTAAAGCTCGCCAAGCTGAGATGTGGGCAAAAATTAGACGAGAGCGAGAAGCCTTGCAAATTCAAAAAGATAAAGTTATTGATTCAGGTAACAAAGAAAATTCGGTTATTAGAAAAGCCGAATCAAGTAGTATATATTCTGAGTCAATCAAATCCAAAGAGGCAAGCATTATTGAGAAAGGGCATGGAAAGCATAGCAAAACAGCCATATTTGATTTTTCTGAAGTCAATGGAACCTACTTCCTGCCCTATGAGTTTCGTGCCATTGACAAGCCTCAAGGACAAGAACAAGTAGCCGAACAAAGTTCGACCGACAAAAATCTTCAGTGTAATGATGCACGGAATAAAGAAAAAGATGATGAAAAGGCGTTGGAGAGTCATCCAAAGATGAAGCTAGATATTGTTCAAGTCACACCACCATCATGCTCTCCCAACGTATTTGAAGAGGTATGCATAGCGAGTAATTTACCTATTTTCAGATTTGGTCACAACTTCATTATTGATGCATCTATAAGAAATATTCTCATAAGTAATTTTGAAAGACCAATGAAGAAGGGTAATTTACTTGTTAGCAATAAAATTGTTATGGAACATATCGATTAAACCATTGCGCCATTTATAAAGACCGATAATGACTTATTGTTACAGCCAAAGATTTCCCTGTTGCTTTATCTAAAGTTCATATCTAGTTGGGTAGCTTTGCTTATTTCGTACTTGGCTTGCACTTGGTCTCAACTGAGACATGTATGTTCTAAATATCTTCGTTTCAGAAATTTAAAGCCAAGGTTAAATTCTATTGAGAAAACCGATGCTAATACAATATCTTATCCAAAGACATCGGAGATAGAGGGGAAAACACAATGCATAGCCGAATGGGGAGATTCCAAATCTGAACCATCCGTTTGCTTATCTCCAAAGCCGCTCAAACAACAAGATCGGCTAGAAAACAAGAAGTATACCTTCAATCCAAGCATGTGTGATCAAATATTTGATTTGTTACTGAAAAATAATTACACTACAATTCTCGATCACCATGTTAAGCCATCAATCCAAGGACGAATATATTGTAAGTTGCATGATTCGTCCAAACATAATTTTGAGGATTGCAACATGTTTCGGCAAATAGTTAAATCGGCCATTGAAAAAGGACGATTGAAGTTTGTTGAAACACCAAGAGATGACCAGTCTATTCCGATTGGTCCCGATGGCAAAAGGTTTTTGCATCGGCTGCTTCAAGCTGCAGGTGATGGGATCAAGCTTTGAAGTAAAGAAGTTGTTGAAGAGCATAATGAACATAATCTTGAGGGCGAGAATTCCATCGAAGCTACAATGGAGACGCCAAGGACTGGGGGGCAGCAAGCAAATCCAATGATCGATGAAAGCAAACCAAAAGAAAACAAAGGCCGAAATAAGAGCAAGTGTAAGAGATCAAAAATCACCTTCGCTGAACTATTGGATAAATATCAAAAGAAGAGTGAAGAGAAGAATGCTTATCGGCCAAATCATGCAAAGAAACCAAGATCACCCCCAAGGCGCAAATATAAGGATCGGTATTGGCAAAGTGATAATTTTAATGCAAGATATTCATATCCTTATTTTGGGCCGCCAATGCCAATGTCGTGGATGCCTCCCTATGCTCATGTTGATTCATATCCATCATGGGACAGGTATGATACAAGGGCACATTCTCCATCTTATTCTATACCATCTCACCAATACTATGCAGCTCCAAGAAGATCAACATTTGAACAATCACGTATCAAAGACCGTTTCAATCATAAGGAATCGGTCCAGAGCTTAAGGAAGAAGAAAGAGATGGTAAAGCAAGTTTACCGCGTGAAAAGAGATGGTCGTAAGTGTGCTACTTCAGATTTGATCTCAAAAAACAAAGAGCCAATTAAAGTGTTGACATTGGCTACAAAAGGCAAAGAAGTGAAGCAATCAATTGATAAAAATCAGAGTGCCAAATCTGAAGAAAATAAGTTGAGGTTGCACAAGGCCTAGAAAGAGTTGCCATTGGTTGAAACAAAATCACAGTCGAAGTGCTCACTCGGCTTATCGTACTGGCAAAAGAAGGAATTACAAAATCTTAGTGCACAAGAGCTTAGAAAGAGGAACATGGCATGGGTTCCCAAGAGGATCAATCAAAACAAAAACGATGTGCATGCTTCAATTGCAACAAGTACAATAAAAATGAATAAGGAGAATGATGGAAGCAACAAACAATTAAGCCGAAGGTGTGCATCACAACATCAAAATCTTCGGTTAGCACATCATCCATTTTCTTCAACAATGACATTGATGCCTTTGCCATGGAATTCATCCACAGGTATGATCAGTTACCCTCCATGGACTTATTTTGATCCATGGATGCAACATAATTTTCTATATGATGACAGAGAATTACCAAATCACTATACATTTGGTTAGTCACATTTTTGTTGCTAAGACAAAGGGGCCAAAATATTTTATGCTATTTTATTTGTTTATTTCAGCTATACATGTTTTAATCGATGAATTCTGCATGAACCTCATGGTAATGGCCGATACTTAACTATCGTCCTAAGAAACTATCTGATCATGGCCGGTGTGGAATTCTAACACCGTCCTTAGTTCAATTGGAACCGAGACGAGGTACATGTTCATTGATATTGCCCTTGTCTTTTTAGTACTATGGAGATTATTTTCGACGGTAAATTTGTGGCAATGGCCAAGATGTTGGTGTTGCTTATTTATCTTCATATGGAGCTATTTTGTGAAGCCTCAAGCAGCTTATAATATTTTTGCACAATCATCAAAGCCGAATATGCATTTTCATTCGGATTGGAGCTTTGCCTTGATATAGGTGCTATACATATTGAGGCTTCCGGTGATTCGTTATTAGTAGTGCAACAAATATCCAAGGGTTATCAATGTTTTGACGGATCACTTATAGTTTATCTTTTGGTATGTCTAGATGCAAGATTTACCTTGGGTTGCTTTGAAATTGTTCATATATCTAGGCATGACAATTCGAAAGAGTTGGCACAGCAAGCGTCCGGCTACTATGTTAACCATGGTGTATTGCATTTCTATCAATAGCCGATAATAGGTCTTGTCAACATAGGTAAGGCTGAATCGAAGCCCACCGCTTCGGCCACTAATGAAACTTTTATGCAGGTGAAGTAAGGATCGAAGGAAGTTCATTCTTGATTATCTGCAAAATCCTAGCGAAAGGGTGAACAATATGGTTTGGAGGATGGTTTTGATCTATGGAACCTTATCACCGGATTGTTATAGAAGGTGAGAAGGTTTCACCCAAGTTTGCATCAAGAGGTTCAAACAAGCAATGGCCGATATATACTTGTCGTCCTCAGAACATGCAAAATGGCCAATGGAGTGTTGACATCGTCCTTAGAACAAGCTATGCGGAAGTTATTTTTCGGCACACAAACTTTGCCGAAAAACAGGGGGGCATGTGTTGACACCAGATTTTGGCACGGTCAATAACTTATTTAAGATGGCCTCAAATGGAGAAGTGATCTTCATGAAAGAGTTTCGTATTGTCGATATGAACATCTTTGAAGTTTGGGTCATCGCAGTCCGATTTCATAAAAGTTAGAGCCATCGCAGTCCAATCCGAGTTCGTATGCAAAAGTTAGAGCCATCGGAATACAGCCCTGTCACGAAGCAAAAACTGGCGCGCCCCACCAGACACCCTGTCTAATGGATAGCGCGAGGGATAGCCTGTTTTACGCGACCGATTTGACCCTCGAGATGACCCCTGATCAAAAAACGTTTAACATAAAAGTTGTTCGTCTCGTCGAAACGGTCAAGATTGATTTTGGGCTCGTTTCCATCCGAGATTGTTTACCACCACAAAAAAGACCCGCAAGGTGCAGCCAGTTTAAACCGAACAGTTTTGGAAAGTTCGGGCAAAACCAATCCGAATTTGACTAGGGTTTTGGACGTGAATCCAAGCCTTTTCCTTGCACGGAAAGTCCAGCCGCCTCTTATATACCTAAGGGGTGACGGCCGATTGAACAACACACAATCGATCAATCAATCTACCACTTTTTATCTTTTACCTTTTCTCCTTAACCCTAGTTCTTCTTCTTCCTCGTTCTTCGTTCGTTCTTCTTCATTGCAGGGCGGCGAACCTCGAGGCCCTAGGGGCGATCAGGTCGACCTAGGGCAGCCCATAGCCGCCGCGCGCCCAGACGGGGTCTCTCCCGGGCGTGTGGGGTTTCGGGTCCCAAAAGCGCCGGCTTGCTGTCTTGCGTATCGCGCTAGAAATCGGCCTCCCGCGGTGTGAGTTGCGGAGCATCTCCCTCGGCACCGCGGGTACACATCGACGTGTTCGTGTGACGCGTTCCATCGTCAACAGGCCGGTCGGTGGAGAAGGCCGAAGCAGGCCGGCTTGGCTTGGGGCTCGGCCTTGGAGAGGCGCTGGCCCACGCACTAGCGCTGGCTGGGCCTTGCTGGACCGCGGGGGCTGGGCCCGGCACGGTCGACGCGCTCGGGAGCGGTGCGAGCTCCTCTGCACGAAGCAGAGCGAGCAGAGGCCGGCGGCGAGGCATGGAGGGGCCATCTCCGGCGAGGGCAGGTGCGGGGAGGCCGGGAACGGGCGCCCAGGGCCCTGATCCGGCGGATCCTGGGCGGATCCAGCTGGAGGAGGCCGGCGGCGAGGTGCCGAGCTCCGGCACGACGGACCTGCGGAGGGGAGAGAGAGGGAGAGAGATCGGGTGAGGGAGAGAGAGAAAAGAGAGGAAGAAGAAGGAGAGGGCGGTGGATCTGGCCTGGGGGTCGGCGGCGAAGGAGCCAGCCGGCGGCGACAGAGGACGGCGGCACTGGGCGCTTCCGGCGAGGCCGGATCCAGCGCGGTCGAGCCCTCCTGGCTCGGGACGAGGAGAG